>NC_068305.1:29541771-29842605 GCF_025860055.1 Xyrauchen texanus | reverse complement strand
TTCTGCAGAAGAAAGAAAGTCATACACATCTGGGATGGCATGATGGTGAGTAAATGATGAGACAATTTTCATTTTTGGGTGAATTATCCCTTTAAGCACTTAAACCCATGTTGCTCTACTGTAGGTGCTGTTCCTGTAATTAGTGCACAGTAAGTCGATAAAATCAATTGATAAATGACCACTTACAGTACCATGAAGTTTGTTGCTCTCCTTCATTTTAGCAGTAAACAGGAAATGGTTATGTAGCCATATTTTTATGGCTATATTCAGAATTAATTCTAGCTTACTACTGACTTAATACTGTGCCGTTTTCACTATATTAAGCCTACTGTTGCTTAAAAATAGTATTTAAAACCGTATCAATGATACAAATAAAAAGAAAGTTCAAACTGTAGGCAACTTTGCTATATTTTTGTCAGATGACCTCATCAAAGTGAATAGGATTCTGATAACATCTTGGAAATAAAAACAGTTATTTTGCATTTTTAATTAAAAAAAATATATAAAAAAATATACCTGATAAAAGAATGAAAATGAGCGCAGGTGTCTCAACATGCCTTTCTGACAATCTGAAGTTCTTTTTAACTTGACATGGCGTTTAAAATGTGCGAGACGCTGAAGAAAACGTTAAAAATCGGTGCAAATGTCAAAGACATTAGTCCAGCATGTGTTTACATAGGAAAACAATGGGAAAACAGAACAGACGTGTACAAAAATATGTTCAATGTGAACGGTCCCTAACTCCATTCCACATGTGAACGGTCCATTCACGTGTGTCTGTGAGAGAGATGCTTGGGTTTCCATATATGTACGCATATAAGAATTTTCCTACATTCAGCAAAACCTAAAGAGGGGTTTGCTTCCCAAGAAGTACCTTGTGGTCTACTTACAAAAGCCTTTCACTTTGTCCCAGTCATTGCATGTAGCTACACTATTTAAGAAATGTATTATCTTGTAAAAGTGTTTTGCATGAACACTTAACACTGAACAACAATTAAATGTGTAAAATAATAAATAAATCATGTTCATATTGTATGTGCAGGTGCAAGTATGCTTGAGTTATTAGGTTTGTGTGCACTGGTGTTGAAAATTCTAAATACAAAATAGTTCCTGAATTTTAATTAGCGAAACTGAAGTATTTCAAATTTGAATAAGGAAGTAGAATTAAAATAGAAATGCATTATAGCCTATATGACTGAATTAATACATGTAATTCTACAGTATTAATTACCTATAAATATGATACCATCCACACACCATATGGGGCATTTCCAGAAACATTTATACAATTTTACTAATTACTTTTTAAAATGCCACCTATAGAAAATTGTATTTAATATATAATAAAATCAAATTTTCTTAATATACTATATAATCAATAAATAGCCATTTGTATGTAAAAATATATTTTCATAAAATATCTGACAACCATACCACAATTGTGGACAATTTGCAGTATGGCAAAATTAAAATATGTTTTGATGGCTATATTCATTGCTTTTACAGTATCAAACTCGTTTAGACAACTGTCTAATTAGTGGAAAAAAATATCAGAAATAAACAGCCATTTTTGTTAAAAATGAATAATGAACATAATTGTTTAAAATAATAAAATTCATTTTATATTTCATTTTGAATTCATTTAAATTGAAATTACAATAATTGGGATATCCATGTAAAACAGCTGTAAGTAATCACTAAAATAAATATTGTTTCAGTACATGACTGCATGAGCTACTGTGTGTCCCACCCCACATGCACAGAAAATACTATAGGAACAGTAGTAATATATTATTGAATAACATGAAATGCAAATAAGATAAACAGTTTACACATTAGTCCAACAATTACAGATTTTTTTCATATTTGCATATTTCTTTCACTAACAAATCCACAAAGGATTTAAAAGTTCAGCAGTGTTATGCTACTTACTTTATTCTTTATTGATTTGTCCCCTGTTCCTATTATAAGCATTTTACAAATGTACAACAGCGTACAAGATTCCCAGTCTGTCACTCACTAGAAGCTGTGTCAATGAAGTGACACTAGGGGCTCACTCTTGAGAGCCCCAATCACCTTTGCTTTATTTAGAAAAGGCCAATGAAAATTGGCGAGGGTAATTTGCATGCCACTCTCCACCCCAGACATACTGGTATAAAAGTAAAACCACTCACTCAGACTAGTTCTTCGGAGCCGAGCGAATGTGTGTTTTCGTCCCGTCACCTCGCTATCTGTTGCTTTAATAATGCTGTGTATCAGCAGTCACCCTCACATGGTCAAGTGTTGTGCTTGCCCCTAGGCACTTGATCCACAGGTGTAAAAAAAAAGAGAATATTTTCTCTAAAAGAGCTTGCACAAACGATTGCCGTCTTTTTAAAGATGTATTTTCACCTTTGTGCTAATGGGTGTGGCAGTTTGCCTGGGCAGCTCCAAAAATCGGGCTTGAGTGGAACCCTCAGCCCTGCCCTGAGCGTTCGCGGCTGCATGATTGGTTTCTGGGCTCGGAGCGCGACTCACGGGCGCGGCCCGCAGCCTGCCACGATGACCTTCTTCCTGGAAGTACACGAGGAGCTCACAAAGTCTCTGCCCGTATGAGCTTCACGGGCTCGTCCACCCTAACTACCCTCGACGGCGGAGCGGCTAAGGGATATGTCAAACTTCCTCATGTATAGCGTGCTGTGGCTGTACAGCCACCTGGAGAAACTGACCAAGGCTGGTCAGTTATGGGCGACGAAAGTCACGGCGCGTGCCCTGGGCCGGACAATGTCCATCGTGGTGGTCCAAGAGCGGTACCTGTGGCTCAACCTTGTGGAGATGCGTAAGCCAGAGAAGGTCCGCATTCTCGATGTGACCATCTCTTTGGCGACACGGTCAAGAACTTCGCCCATCAGTTCTCGACGGTGAAGAAGCAGACAGAGGCCATCAAACACATCCTGGCACGGCATTACTCGGCCACCTACAGGCCTCCGAATTCCCACGGCCCATCTGCCTCTCGCCAGGGCCGTCCTCCTGCGGTGTTGGCCCTGGCTCCCCCACCATCAGAATTCTCAAATATTTTAGACTATTTTTTAAATTTGTCAAATTTTTAAACCAATACTGCTCGGTCAAAATTGCAAATGAACATAGTCAACATAGCCGAGGCATATCCGATACAACCTATAACAGAGCTGTGCACTTTCGACATCACTTTTGACCCCGAAAAGACATTAAAAATCAATCATCTTTCAAATTAATCTACCAAGGAGGTTATAATACATGGAAAAATCTATCAAATAATATTTACGATTTAAATGTTGCTTGCAATACATTTTGTTTCGTCAGGGTACACGGTTATGCTGCGTTCCATTCAAGTTGCATGTGGGATATTCCTAATTAAGATCTCCGACCATATTCGGAACTGCAACCCTCCCGTTAGTATAGCAGGGGTTTGAATCTCATTAGATATGTATCCTAGCAACCCAACTGATAAACAACGCTGCAGCGCTAGAATTTGTGCTTCATGTGTACGATAATAAAAAGAGATTAGAATGTTTTATACAACTGTTTCTGCAGGCGTTTGGTAAACAAACTTTAAATCATTTAATGTGGAAACAAACTAATTTATCGATATTACTTAATAAAGTGAAAGTTTATCACTATATGATAGTAAAGTGGGCCAACGCACTTTGGGGCCGATCAGGGGCAGACTGGCCATTGGGAGAACCGAGTGGGGCCACGATAAACTAAAATTAGCCGCCGCGTCACTCTGCGTTCACACTGCCAGCTACTTTGTCACTGCATGTCGGCAGTGGCTGGTGGTTAGGTTGCTAGTGGTGTGTATGGAGAGTCTAAACAGCACTGTTTCTTTACAATTAATATTATTATTAATATATTAGGATCACGTGAGCTCTACCATCTTCTCTTATATTGGCTGTCGCTCCCGAAAGTCACTCTTCATTTGCATAAAGTTAAACATTTCTCAACTTTGTCGTGTCGCTAGACACGCCCACATCCGGTTACCAACGGTCGTCATTGCTTGTGTCGCCGGACGTCGCCAGCTCTCATTGAAAATAAATGAGATGAGTTGGTTTTATCGCTGCATGTCGCTGGCAGTGTGAAGCTTTATGCAGCTTTATGCAGAACGGACCACAAAACGACATCGCATTATGTAGAAAGACTTTACCTTTCGCATTATGACTAGAATCATTATGATTGGTAAAAATTAATTGGGTGCACTTTTCTCAGCATACAGCGCAGGGAGAGTGAAGACACCTAAAAATGCTTAAAATGAAAACTAACAGATATTTTTAAATGAAAGCAGACATTGATAGTATTTTATTCTTTCAGCAGTTTAATTAATTTCCATTAAAAAAAAATTTTATATTGCGATATATGGTTAACCAAAAGTGTTACGAATTTCAGAGTACAATATTTGCTTATATCGCCCACCCCTACAAGTGACAATTGCAAACATCAAACTTAATGAGTGCAGTAAGATGTCAGGTCCAAATAAGTAAGTGGTGTTTTTGCAAACAGACAGAAGCAACAAGTAGAGACAGATGTTATCTCATCACCCATCAGTGAGAGTTTGAACATGTTAGTAAATAGTTTAGTAAGATAGATGAAGTAAATATACAAAACAAGTTAAGTGATGATTAGATCATTAAACCTAGTGAGTGAACATACTCAGTCCATGATAGTAAGTAACTATATACGTATGAGTAATTGGTATTTTTGTAAACAGACATGAGCAGCAAAAGGAGACAGCTTTACCTCATCACCCAGCTATGAGAGTTTGAACAGGTGAGTAAATGGTTTATTAAGTTAGATAAAGTAAATGTTCTAAAGTTCATAAGTTAAGTGATGATTATAATTATTAAACCTAAAAACACCTTAAAACAAAACGCAGCAGACAGTGAAACATTTTTACTTTTATGATCCCCTCCAAAAAAAAAAAAAACTTGAACCATTCAATTATCCATATTAATATATGATTTTACGTTGCTTGCACACACAAAAAAAGGACACATTTGGCAATACTACTATATGGCATGTGATGGCAACCCTGATTACAAAAGTAATGTTACCTATACTCCCACCATCTTTGGCCAAACAGTCAGGCACCCATGCCCTAAACTCGTACAATTGGTTGAGCCAATGTTGCTTTGTCAGACTGAATGCTCAAATAAACAGAATAATGTTTTGATAGTGCCACAGACCAGGTGTTTAGACTTGTGGTGAATCAACCTACAAATGGTTTACTTACAAGTTCTCATTATGCTTGAATAGTAGAATAATTATGACATAGAAATGAGTAAATACTTTTTGTTTGTGATATTAGAATATTGTGATGTGTTGAGAAGGAAGCATTTTGACACAAATGAGGTCAATCCTATTTGTGGGATCGCATCTGTGCTTTACATTCTCACTGAGCCAGAAATGTCAGAGATGTAGTGCCTCATCTCTCTTTCTTCCTCTTTCTTTATGTCTCTCTTCCACTGATACAGATTCTCCTGATTCATCTTTTTCCACCCATCTGTCCAGCCATCCAGCCTGTCCAAATATTTATCTTTATTAATGAATCCACTATTTATGGGCAGAAACCTGAAAAGTATACACTGCTGAAAAGAAATTATCTTAAACCAAGGTGGTTAGCTTGTCTTCCATCCTGACCATGACCAAGCTGGTGGGCTGGTATGTTTTACTGGGTTTATAATCTAAACATATAAGACCAGCAAACAACATGGCTTAAGCAATTTTTTTTCAGCAGGGTAATTAATCGAATACAATTTTGTTCACGTTTCATCTCCATTTGCGGTGTGTCCTCTGCATTCTTATTTCTATCTTTTTTTCTTACATTAATGCATGTTTTTGACTGCTTTATGTGGCTGCCATCTAACGGCTATTTGAGATAAGAGATTGTCAGACAGTTTAGCCAGGAATGCTTTTTGCCTGCATTGTTTTTTTTTGTTGAAGTGATCTCTTTTAGATCTCTGTTTTGCCTGTTGTTAATTTCAAAATACTCACTCCTCCTGCATAATAACTGGGTTCAAGCTGGTTTTTTAACCTTTAAGCTGTTAAGCCAATAAATGGACAGAAATAGCATCAAGTAAAGCTATGAAAGTCACTTTGATGTAGAAAGTGGAAATTCTGCCTACAGTATACTTATCTCTCTGAAGTATGCAAACTTTCATGCATCATGTACTACTCTGCATGATTCAACAAGACGTAAATAGATAAGACTTTTGAAAGAAATGTCCAGAGCTTTTGTTTCATTTGAAGTTGTTTAGACATTGGGTTACACTTTTATATCAGAACCTCTCTAATACTGTATATATGGTCACATAGCATATGTTGTATTTTCGATGCTGGTCCTCAACTGGGATGCTAGTATGCTGATGTTCCCATTAGGTTTGTTAACTAGCTTTACCAGCATGACCTCATTTGTTGCTTGGACATGTTCATGAAGTTCAGAGACTATAGGGTGTCCTATTTGTCCTTTATTATTCAGAAGGGCACTTACTGTACGAGTACCCCTTTTGGGTATGCAATAAATCCTTGATGTACTCTTTTGCAAAAACCTGCACTGGTGCAGAATTCAGAGCTGCTGGGACCTTGGTCTTAAAGGAATATGCCGGGTTTAATACAAGTTAAGCTCTTGACAGCATTTCTTGCATCTTGTCCCTCCTTTAAAAGAAACCTGGGTTACAGTAAGACACTTACAATGGAAATGATGGGGCCAATATGTAAAGGTTAAAATACTCACTGTTTCAGACATAAACATTATGCGTGTTAACATGATAGTTTCAGAAGGTCGCTGGTTCGATCCCCACAGACACCACCATTGTGTCCTTGAGCAAGGCACTTAACTCCAGGTTGCTCCGGGGGGATTGTCCCTGTAATAAGGGCTCTGTAAGTCGCTTTGGATAAAAGCGTCTGCCAAATGCATAAATGTAAATGTAAATGTTAAGATAGGAAGTTTCTGTAATAATATTCCACAAATTACATTTATTAATCACAAATTACACTTTTTCACATATTCACACGTTCACACGTTGCATATAATTGTGAGATCTCCAAGGTTACTATAAAGTAAAAGTCCTACAGTAAAAGATTATTGTTCTCAATATCTTACTTATCCTCTTGCACTCTTACCATTTCATTCTGTTCTCTTAACTGCGGTACCTTTGTCATTGGTTGTGTTCTAACCAGTGTCTATTAACTGCACTTAAATCCTCTTAAGATCCCTGTGCTATTTCTGTTTTAGGAGTGCAGGGTTGTCCAATGTCTCTTGATTTAAGAGCCCTCCCCATGCACACTCAAAAAGCATGAAGATGGTGATGTGGAGATGGTGACCACACAACAGTTCACTTAAGACTAGTTCACTGATGGGATGTACTTTTCTGGATAATACAAACAGGTGAGAACTGTTTCCATTTCAATAGTTAGAATTTTCAAATTACAACGGTAGGTTATTGTGGGCCCAAACAGATTTGATTTATTTACAGTTATTTGGTTTTCTAAAACATTTTATATATATATATATATATATATATATATATATATATATATATATATATATATATATATATATATATATATATATATATATATATAATGTGAGTCACATTATTTTATTTTTACTTGATCAACAGGCTATGTAGTCACAGGCCTGAATATAGTTGTGACAAGCTATGATGTCAAAGAGACAAGTGGGTTGAGTAAACCAAAGTGTACTTGGCAGCTATTCATTTGATTTGCATACAAAAGTTACTGAGAAAATATTTTTCTAAGGAATCTCAAACCAGCCTTGACAAAGAAACATGATTATTTTGAGACATTTTGACATTTTTAAGAGATTAGCTTTGATTAATTGATGTAGATAGCGGGCGTGTTGTCTACAGAACATTTATCTCAAAGATGTATGCATATTTTTATGCAATTGTGTACTATTCTGCATGATTCAACAAGACTTTAAGATTCAGATCAGACTTCTAAGAAAAGTTTTGAGGAACTTCAGGAAGACTCGACGCAATAAAAATGCTTTATCAATGCTTGCGTAGGAAGTATATGCACTTGTTTTGGAGCATTTTCAGTATTACTTGATCAGTATCAATAGGATAAAATGACATGTAAGAATTTCATAATGTCAGTATCCAAGACAAAAATTAGAATTAGAGGTCTGTTGGTGACATCATGCATGTAAAGAAGTATTTTGAAATCCTGAAGTAAAGCAACCACAAAAGCTGTTACAGGATTCTAATTGTTGCGATCTGAGCTAAGGTATTGCATCATAGCTCTAATCTGAATTAGTGATTAGTGATTTGCAGGTGTTGGTGGGGGTGTGAGTTCAGAGGCTAGCTGCACAGAAGGAAGACTGAGCTCTAGTATGCTGCAGTGATGCATACACATTTGTGCATGTGCTTTTGTCTAGTCAAAAATCATTCTACTGCAGGCAAATTACTGAGAATAACTGTGAAACTTTAAATGATGGAGCAGCATTGAGGAAATAGATTGTGATTCTGAAGAGCACATGCAAAAAAAAAAAGGCACATTTTAAATAAGTTTCAAGTGGTGTTATTTAAAAAAACAAATATTTAAAGACATTTCACTTTAAAAATTGTTTTAAAATTTACAGTCACATTTACAAATCTTTAACACTTTGGTAACTGACTTGAGTACAACCTAATATGTTCTACAATGTGAATTATACTTTTGGCACTAAAAGTCCAAACAAGTAAGTCAGGTGCTTAAATAAACAAAAAAAATTGTTGCACATGATTAGTAACCGGATATAACCCAGCCTAAATCAAATGGGTTGAGATGGCAGTGATGCACATTATATTAATTACTTATACAAGGACAGTTCAGTTCATTTGTCATTCCATGACATCATAATAGCCACGCCCCAACTGTGCCAACTAAGCCAAAAAATTGGATCAAGGAGTAATCTAATCTTCTTATTCCTTATAAACCTTATATCTTCCAAGAAAAAGAGTCCATAGACACAGAAACACTGTCGATGTGCCAACATTTAATTGCACAATTTTTGTGCTATTTTTGTCAAGATTAAACAAATATTAAATGTATGAGGGGCTGAAAATGACAGTTACTATTTAAAAAAAAATTAAGATTTTGGAAGCCATATCAACATCTGTTGCCATTGAGTCTGACCAGTTAAGAAGTAGCTTGTAGTTCAGAGACATAGAAGTATAATTTTGATGTAACCATTTAGTTCTTTAGTAAGAATGTAATTGTTTGTTGATTTAACTTTTTCCACAGATAATCGACAGATAAAAAAAATGTCTGACAGAATCGTTGATGAGGATCCAGTGACTGTAACTCACACAGGTCAGCATGGTTTTCATTCATAAAGGGATTCTAAATTTAATTACCACTGTTTTGGACCCCTGTTAAAGCGTAGAGAAAGTGCAATGTAAACACATAATAAGTGTATCCGGAATCCTTCCATCACTGTTGGACAGATATGCTAATCAGTTTAGCTCTAGATAAAGGTATTCACCGTTGCCTAATCCATCAGTGACTACAATGGCACCTGACATGTGTTTCATTCGCCATCGGAAATTATAGTTAATAGCTTGCCTTTTGGTTTATGGTTGGCTGAGTGGGAACTAATGTAATCAAATGTTGAATTAATCCAGCCCTCTATCCATTCATTCATGGTATTTTCTTCTCCAACCATTTCTAGGACCAAAGGGTGTCATCAATGATTGGCGCAAATTTAAACTGGAGAGTATGGACCAGGAAGCTCTGCCTCCTAGCAAGAGAGAGCTGCTGAGACAGATGTCCTCCCCACAAAAACCTAAAGACGTGGGTGTAATCAATCGCAAGGTTGCTTTCCGCTTTGCTCCCTTTCTTCCCCCCTTTTTTTATTTTCTCCCCTTTTTCTCCCTAATTTGGCATGACCAATTCCCAATGCACTCTAAGTCGTCTTGGTGGCGTAGTGACTCGCCTCAATCCGGGTGGTGGAGGACGAATCTCAGTTGCCTCTGCGTCTGAGACCGTCAATCCGCGCATCTTATCATGTGGCTTGTTGAGCGCATTACGGAGACATAGGCTTGCCAGTGTAAAGACACTTTTAGAATAACCCTCTTTATTTTTCACTTTCCAGATGAGCACTCAGGAGTACGAGCTAATAAAGGAGGATGATGTGAGAAGTCTGCACAAGTACCGTAAGCAGTGTATGCAGGAGATGCATGAGCACCTGAGCTTCGGGCCCAAATTTGAGGGTGTATACGAGCTTGACAGTGGTGAGGCCTTTCTGGAGGTGATTGAGAAAGAGCACCGGCTCACAGTAGTAGTGGTGCACATCTACAAAGATGGAGTGCAAGGGTGTGAGGCGCTTAACAATTGCCTGGATTGCTTGGCCACTGAATATCCAAGTGTTAAATTCTGCCGCATTACTGCAACCTCCACTGGTGCTGGTGAGCGTTTCTCTGATGAAGTGTTGCCCACTTTGTTGGTGTACAAAGCTGGAGAGCTGCTTGGGAACTTCCTTGCTGTTATACAGCATTTCAATGAGGAGTTCTTTGCTACAGATGTGGAGGCTTTTCTCAATGAATATGGACTGCTTCCAGAGAAAGAGCTTACCCCTGGAGCTGATGAGGATGAAGCAGATGTGGAGTGATGATAGATGACGGAGAGTAGGAATGGATGAAATGAACATGAGAGAAAGGATGATGAGAATAATTTTATTTATTCTTCCAGCTAACAGGTGCAGATGAGTTGCATCAATGTGCAAAAAGCTCAGCATAAATATCTCTTTGAGTATGGTAGAGAAAAACATATGTTTTGTACAGCAGCATGAAAAGGTAATAAGTTACATCAATTGCACATCAATTCCAGTTTTTCAGATTTTAATAATTAGACATGATGATAACTACGTCAACGAATGTGAAATATAACAATTAATTAGTGTCATTTGGAATACTTATTTACTTACTGTTCATGTGTGTTTGCTAGTAGCGGAAGATGATGCAAATATGAAGGTTACAGAATGATCAATGATGGTAACATTTGTTTTTTAGAGTGCTTCCTTTTAAAAAAACAAAAAGTATTTATATACTTTAGAAACTGTTCATGCTTATTGTTCGTGTACAGAAATATACAGTATCCCAAGTGATCTTTGGTAATATTTGGGTTATGGTTACTCACCTATTTCTTGAAGTACATGCACAATTGTTTAGGCTGGAGATTTCTGTAAACCAGAAGATTATGATGTAAACCATTTTAGGCATACTTCAATAAATGCAAATAGAAACTTTAAACATTTCCCCTGCCTGTACTGTAAAAATAATAACAAAGAAATCTTTAGGCTTAAAACACATGCTTTAATTACACACAAATTACATGTCACTTTGAAGACAGCAAATTAAAGAATTAATTTGGGGCATAATAAAGTGAAATCTTGCAGAGAGTTTGCTCCTTCACTTAATGTGTTTTGAGAAGCAAGACTGCACTTGCTGAAAACTCATCCCTCTAATGACTTGACTGTGACCTGCAGGTTCAAAAGTTTAATCTTTATATAAAAAGAAGAGACACACATTGCAGACTTGCACACTTTAAATAATGATCTCATTATTTTGTTCAATTTTTAATGCATGATCATAAAACTTGCCCGCTATCTACATTAATGAATCAAAGCTAATCTCTTAATCATTCAGTTTGATGAATTTGACAGTTTATATGTGTTGCACAGTGAAATCTATGATCAGGAATTGGTTGAACTCCTGATGAACTACAGATTATGAAGAAGATAATTCAAAGCCAGTTGAACTCAAGCTACTTTTAAAACATATTGTATACTAAAGAAGCCATATTTTTAAAGGATATCCTATTTGCTGGTTTGGATTACAATGAAAACTGGCTATTTTTATTTTTTATTTGGTCTGTAAAAGTCTATAAACATACAGGGTTCAATTTTATCTGCAAGGTTAATCCATTCAGTAAGTGGCCATACACCACATTGCCATGTCTTTATGAGCACCGCCTGTGACAGTAGTGATCTTTGCTGATCAGCTTAGCCTGTAATCCTTTTAGTAGATTTAAATTTAAGATCTTGTTTTGATTAGCATGAAAAGGCTAGGTGCAGAGCCTTTGTCATCATTCAGATTTATATTTTTGTTTCAATTTATGTGATGTTTGAACATGGTCACTTTTCCTTAAATCCTAATGATCTAACAATCAGTTTTTAAAAGTGAATTTGTTAAATTAACAACATAATTTGCACATCCAGTCCTGAAAAAATTGTAGTCCTTCTGAATGCTTCAATACCTAAAAGAGATTTTAATTTCACCATAGACCTGAAAAACAGAATTCAATGCAACAAAATTGCATAAGCAGTTTTTGTCTGTTTCATACTTGAAAAAGACATACAAACCAATTTGAAACCAATATATATTTCTTGAGGGCCAAGCCATGCAGACACACCTAATGAGGGCCCCTGCAGGCTTTGGAGATTTTGTGGTAATGTTTTGCATGTCTTACGCTCATGCTACAATATATCGTGCAACGAAGTTGTCTGCTCTCCGCCGAACATGTTCTGACAGAATCTACACAAATTTCTGGCATCCTTTGCATGTGTGAAGTAGGCCAAACATCAAAGACCTCGTCTGGACTTAATTCCTCAAACATGTTGATGGCTCAGACACACTCGATGATCAAAGACTCAGCAGATATCCTGTAAGAATGAATGTACTGTACCTCAGCTTTAAAAAAAAAAAAGTTACACACAATTTACAATTTTAAAATACAGTAGCCTATGTATATATTACAAAAAAGTTATATAATTTTGACTGAAGTCAGTGAACTTACAGTTGAATTACTTTAATAACTAATAATTATTCTTTAATAAAGCATGTTCATGCAATATAGCAAAACACTTGAATTGTTTTTACACAGCTTTATACTACATCTCATTTGGTTTGTATGGAGTTTCATTGTATAGATTGTGTAACTTTCATTTAGATTGCAGTCATCACAAATCTAAAGCAAAATATTTACTGTATTTTAATATGTTGTATATTAAATATATTACATATTAATATGTTGCTGGACAGCTAGTGAGCTGTTACTGGATGAAGTCCAGTGCTGTTCACATTCTGCTGTATTCAGAAGGAATATCACATTGAAATCATAGACATTTGTGATGCTCTGTTTCTCCTACATAAAGACCTCCTTCATTCAGCTTATGTAACATCCTAATAATTAAACTTGGCCCCAGAAAAATCTTGTAGTCCTGCTGCATTGCATTGAAATATAGAAGATTTTTGTTTTTGTACTATTTCATAATAAACACATGGTCACACATACAGACTAACATGTTATATGCATTTCATGGGTTTTGTATTTGTGGATATTATATGTATGCCAAGTCTGAAATGTTTTTAAAACTGTTATGAATATATTAGGAACTTAAGATTTTGGACAAGGGTTCAAATATCAACCGTTTGTTTGCATCCAATATATTTGAGTTGTTCAATAAGAAATGTATCTGGGAGGTAGTAATTCTTAAGTCTAGTGTGAGCTAAATGCAAGAGATTATTTTAACTGACATTATTTAAAGAGCCAGTCTTATGAATATGTAGATATTGACATCTCTCTGCAAACATTAAAGAGAAACATTAAACAGATCATTATTTCGGTACTTTTTCACTATAAATTGTCCTCCCTGCGATATGCATGAAGAATGTGAATCATTAAGAGTGCTTAGGAAGGTGAAAGTGGAGATTTGTTATGGTAAAAAAAATGTTATCTGTTTCTCACACACACTTATCTTTTGAAGATAAGGATTTAACCACTGGACTTTGGATTACTTTTATTCTGCATTTTTGTGATTTTTGGAGCTTCAAAGCAGGGACTAAAAATGGTTCAAAGAACGAACCCAAAACAAACAACATTTTTTGCAGAGTGTAACCGAAAGCAGACATTTTTGATTTTTCCAAAGTGAAAACATTAATTTTAAATGCTGGTAACCAGTCATAACCGTTTAATTTTGTTCCAATAATTTTTAAACCAAAGGCCAAAGGGTTTATCACAGTAAACCTTAGGAATTACACCACTTCGTTTTACCTGAAAAAAACAAAAAAAAAAAAAAAATCCTTCAATCCTGAAGGAAACTGCTGCATTACAAATTGCCCATTGTGGATGTAGCATTCTCTGAATGAAGGCCATTTTAACAACCATGTATAATTACTTTTTTTATCCCCTTTTCTCCCCAATTTGGAATGCCCAATTCCCACAACTTAATAGGTCCTCGTGGTGGCATGGTTTCTCACCTCAATCCGGATGGCGGAGGACAAGTCTCAGTTGCCTCTGCTTCTGAGACAGTCAATCCGAGCATCATAACACATGGCTCGCTGTGCATGACACCACGGAGACTCCCAGCATATGGAGGCTCATGCTATTCTCCGCAATCCACGCACAACTTGTGGTTGCTCAAAATGTGTCCCAAGTTCCCTTACGACTCATTACACTTGACATTGCGTTTATTAACGCATGTGGGGAACAGAATCCCTTCACGCGGCACTACACTACATAACTTCCCAGAGAGGAACCATGGCGGCATAGTCTTATGGGATGGTGACCGACATGAGCATGCCACAGTGAGTGATCCTCATGATGGCCAGGAGGAGAGCACTCATAACAAATATATGAACTATAGTCATATATTATGAATTATCTCCTTATGAACCCAGTCAGGAAGGGAGTTTATTTATAATTAAGTGCTTGTGACTTTATGGAATTATAACGGCCTGAATGGCAGTTTTGTAAATGATGGGAAGCCTGTACTTAAAGGGAAGGGCATAAGTATACATATATATGGACAATGAATAGCAAGTGCTCTAAACAGAGAGCACAAAGTCAGTCCGGATTGGCAACAGCATCTCCACCACCACCACACACCCCCCAGGGCTGTGTGCTCAGTCCACTGCTGTTCACTCTGCTGACTCACGACTGTGCAGCAATGCACAGCTCGAACCACATCGTCAAGTTCCTTCAGCAAGAACGACGAGTCAGCATACAGAGAGGAGGTGCAGCGGCTAATGGACTGGTGTAGAGCCAACAACCTGTCCATGAATGTCGACAAAAAAAAGAGATGGTTGTTGACTTTAGGAGAGCACAAGGTGAACACTCTCCACTGAACATCGATGGCTCCTCTGTGGAAATTGTCATGAGCACCAAATTCCTTGGTGTTCACCTAGCGGAGAACATCACCTGGTCCCTCAACACCAGCTCTATCACCAAGAAAGCCCAGCAGCATCTCTAATATCTTCGAAGGCTGAGGAAAGCACATCTCCCACCCCCCATCCTCACTACATTCTATAGAGGGACTATTGAGAGCATCCTGAGCAGCTGCATCACTGCCTGGTTTGGAACTTGCACCGTTTCGGACCGCGAAGCCCTGCAGAGGATAGTGAGGACAGCTGAGAAGATCACTGGGGTCTCTCTTCCCTCCATCAAAGACATTTACAAAAAACACTGTATCCGCAAAGCAATCAACATTGTGGACGACCCCACACACCCCTCACACAAACTCTTTACCCTCCTGCCGTCTGGCAAGAGGTACCGAAGCATTCGGGCCCTCACGGCCAGACTGTGTAACAGCTCCACTGTGTGGAGACTGGTCTGACACACACACACACGTGTCCTGAGTTGCACTTTAATTACTGTCACTTTATAACTGTCTGCTACCTCAATAACTGCTATGTGCATAGAACACCATCTCATAGTATGTTATGTTTACGTTTTTAGAAACTGTCATCTTTTTGCACTACTGTGTACTGGTCGGCGCTGCACTGTCTCTCACTGTGCCTATTGTCCTGTTCATTGTCAGAAAATTCTTGTACTGTCCCGCACTTTTTGCACATGTTTGCACATGCACTTTATATAGGTATATAGGTATATATAGGTATTTTATATAGGTATTTTATTCAGTTGTGTAGTCTCATGTGGTCCTGTGTTTGTCCTGTGTTGTTTTTATGTATCACCATGGTCCTGGAGGAACGTTGTCTCATTTCGCTGTGTACTGTACTAACTGTATATGGTTGAAACGACAATAAAAACCACTTGACTTGATATGAAGGCACTCCCCATATACGTTAATAAACGCAATGTCAAGTGTACTGAGTCATAAGGGAACTTTGGAGACATTTTGAGCAACCACAAAATAAGAGTAAACGTTGTTGAAAATTCACTGCTTTTAGTTTTAAAAGGTTTTTCACTCTATTCATTCATCTGGCATATATATTATACATTTTCAGTTTTTTGTCAGATTGAAATGATAATCTCTTGTCTGAGGACAACTGAGTTTGTGGGTACTGGGTTGTCATATAATCATATAATTTATAAAATAAAAAAAAACATATGAATTTGAGCAAAAGACCTTCAGATGATCAACCCCAATTATTTAAATAACAACATTTTATAAATTTTCAATGGAATTAATATTTTTCATAAAGGGATGTGTTTTCGCCGAAGTCTCAAGAATTAATGAGAAATGTAAACATTCTCTCTATCAAAAGGGTGCTGAGCTGTGAACATAATGGTGGCAAAGGTCTTGCCGGAATGACGTATGGTGGCGGGAGAGGAGGAGGAAGGGATGGATAGATATGTGAAGGGTTAGACGGAGGTGGGGGGTTTGACAGGCAGGGGATATGAGCTCACAGGGCTAAAACACTGCTTTGAGTGAATATTACAGCAGCATTTACCACCCCCATACACAAACACATACAATTACACCACCCCCACAAACAAACACAAACTTCCTACCCTCTCTTCTTTCCCAAAATCAGTAGCTTTGTCACGCAAAGGTAGTGAAGTTTATTTTTTCCCATATGTTACTATGGAAACCAGGATTGGGGGGTAGAGAAATATACAATAAATGGATAATAAAAGAACTATACACACATAAACATGTACTCGGGGTCAGCTATTGCCGTTTTTGGATATTGAAAACTGGAAGCTAGCCACTGTCTATACCCACGTGACTTTGAAACCTTTGTTAGAATAATAAACTAGCAAGAATATCAAATAAGAAGTGCCTGGTGGTAACTGTTAACACACTGGCAAACAACAAGACAAAGTCTTCCCAGAATACGAGGTCTTGGAACGTTGCCATGGGTCTTTGTTTTCTAAAAGCCTGTTGACATGTGGAAGAGGTGAAAAAGAGGGTTGTTGCCTGACTCAAGGTTAAGGCTGCATAGCAAAGAAAGGCGAGGTTACACTATATCTCCAGCCAGGCAGTCTTACTGTAAATAAAATCCACTGCCTGAGGGGCAACTCATTGCATTAGCAACCATTATATGATTTTTTGCTTCCAATTGGAAATTCCATATTGATTATTCACCTGTGGTCACAGTGATATGTGTTGTGACTGGTCTAGACTGAAATAGAATGGAAAACCGTGAGAGACTAAAAGTTAGAAATGGGAAGAGAAAGAAAATGGGGAAGAGCAATGGCAGAGACTATTGTAATGTTTCACAGAGAGAAAATCAATTAACATACTTCTGAAGACACTCAATGATGTGACACTCATTTATTTTATGCAGATCTATAAAATGATTCAAAAATACATAAAAGACACAATTCACGCAAAACAGTTGATGTGCATATTTTAAATAAAATTTAGATATTAATAAAAAATATCATGTAGTGTAACCGTCCAGAGACAGTAAAATCATTTCAAAGTGTCATTAAAAATCTCATCTTGAAAAAATAAATGTTGGCATGAGTAGTGTTAATCTTTTATTTATTTATATTTAGTAAAAAAAAAAAAAAAAAAAAAAAAAAGGAAGAAAGAAAAAGCAATTAAACAAACATTTTACCTTGAAAAATGGGTTTGAAAACTTTTTGGAAATGAATGATTAAGTTGTTTATACTATCATGTATTGCAAATAAGGTGTATAGGGTGCACAAAATAATTTTAATACTTATTTGAAGGTTACACCACGTTTCATCCACTACAAGTAGTTAAATAATTTTTATTTATTTCATTGTTTTTGTAGAAAATGCTACAAAGGTTTTTCAGAAAATTATAAAACCAAATTGGACACAAAGATTACATTTCTAAGAACATGACGCAAGTGTTTTAAACTAGATTTCTCGTTTTTAATGCCTCAGAAAACCTTATTTCTCAATGACCCATATATAACTTTTGAGAGAAAACAAAAAAAGTTTACAAAAAATGGTCTGAACAATCAAACTAAAGGCAAAGGTTGCCCACGAGACTATAGAAAAAATCCAACCATCAAGGCGGGCAAAACTAAACAAAACCAATGGTTATCTTATCCCACTCTCTTCAACTGTTTAAAGTTATTGACCTTGAACCTAATATAGCTCTTTTATAGACGACCAAAGGCTCTCTCATTTTACAGAAGAGAGATTTTTGATGCTACATCTCCCTCTTGTGTTTACTTCCACGCATGAACTTCAGCCCCGTCCTCCTTTAAACAAGCCTCGTTTCGGAACGTAACATGGTTGCTATGACAGCACGCCACACTTTAACATGCACCGAGCGCTTTGAGTGAGAAGGGAACAGTCCCTCTGGAAGGGAATGTATGAGGTACATTTTAAAAAAGTTATAAAGATGTAAAGAGAAAAGAAATTAGATTTTACAGGTGTACTTTTAGTCTCATACTTATTTTAATTATATATTAATGCAATTATACATATTGTACCCATCTACTGAGGTACTTCAACATGGAAATTAACATTACTGCGTTTGAACATCATATTTACGTATATGTCACTAAATATATATATATATATTTAGTGACAAGAAAACTCTCTTAGGGGAGAAATAAGAAACATACATCAATAGGAGCAATACAATTGTCAGTGTAAATGAAAGAAAAGTGTCCCCTACACAATACCGACAACAAGGGGGTATTAGTTTTTAAAAGAAAGTCGAGAGCAAAAGGCTAGAGAATAAATACATAAATAAATAAAATATAAAAGCATCCTTTAGGCGTAGCATACAAGGGGATATTTATCAAAACAACAATTGTCTGAATATATCACTACACATCTTTCTTGCAATTTTACTAGACTTTACTTTTTTCAGTGAGGAAAAAACTATTTAAAATCATTCATAAAAAGGAAGGCTTAGAATTAGGGCTGTCGATTTAACGCGTTAATTCAGTGCTATTAATTTAATAAAAAATGATGCGTTTAAAAGATTTACGCAATTAATGGCAATGCCCCCAGATTGTAATAAGGAAGATTTCTGAGAACTGCAAGCTTGTAGTACCACCTGTTTACACCAGAGGGCAGTAATTGAACTTTCAGCTGTGTGGCAATGCACAGTTTATACAGTGAATAAAACAACCACCCAGCAGACAGCACAAAACAGACATTCGTTACATTCTTGCGTTCAAAACATTTGATGGAGCGCAAATTTAAACTAAGGGATCTCAAGATTTGTTCTAAGTATTAAACTATATTTCACTTGAAACAGTGACCTACAAATTTTATGTTTATGATGCAATGCACCCAAGACGCTACACAAGCATGTCTGACGCTTGTTGAAATTGACGGGTCCTTAAACAAGTCCTCATAATAAATCTCGAACTGATTTACAAATTCACTTTTGAAATGGATTGCTGTGAACTGTATGCCAATGATTGGCTTATGTTCAATAATGTGGTAGTAAACAATACATTGTATTCTAAAGCTGTTTTTTGTATTATCTTATCAATGATTAACTCTTCTGCCATAAGAATGTAATGCTTTTATATTATCTGAATATAATATAAAAGCATTACATTCTTATGGCAGAAGAGTTAATCATTGATAAGGGGTCCCAGGGGTCAGTGCTGGGACCACTCCTATTTATATTATATATCAACATTCTTGATCAAAATGTCTCCAGCGCAAATTTTAATTTCTATGCTGATGATACTGTGATATACTGCTCTGCACCTACACCAAACCAGGCTCTTTGTCAGCTACAGCTTGCTTTTGATACTGTACAACGTACCTTGTTTGATTTAAAACTTGTTTTGTATGATGACAAAACAAAATGTATGTTGTTTTCCAGTGCAATATCAAAGTCACTAAACCTTCCACCCATCACTACTTCTCAGGGCTCCGAGATTGAGTGTGTATCTCAATACAAGTATCTTGGTATCCTGATTGGTGATTCTCTCTCTTTTAAACCTCACATCTGAAACTGGGTTTTTATTTTAGAAACAAGTCATGTTTTTCCTTTGAGGCCAAAAGGAGACTTGTTGCTGCCACTTTCATGTCACTGTTGGACTATGGCAAGTTATATACATGCATGCATCCATTCAAAGCCTGAAACTGTTGGATAATGTTTATCATGGAGCTCTTAGGTTCATCACAAACTTTAGGGCCCTTACTCATCATTGCTCCTTGTATGATCAGGTTGGTTGGTCTGCATTGTCCACCCGTAGACTTAATCATTGGCACATTCTTATTTACAAGGCTATTCTTGGTCTGCTTCCCCCATACTTACAAACCTACATCAAAAAGAAAGGCACAGGAAGATATTGTCTTCGTTCTGAGGATGTATTACTGCTATCTGTCCCTCAAGTCCAGACTAAATTGGGAAAAGGGGCGTTTAAGTATCCGGCCGCCTGCGCTTGGAATCAGCTGCAAAATGTCCTGAATCTTCAGGAGCCGGTTTCACTGGTTGCTTTTAAAGCACTTTTAAATGACATGGAGGCTGTACACACAGGCTGTAGATGTTATGATTGATTACTCGGATGATCCTTGTTGTTTATCACTTGTGGTAAATATTTATGACATATTGATATTTTATGACCTTGTAACTCACTATTTATTCCCATCGTAAATTTGTTATATGTTTTACATTTATGTTATATGTTATATGTTTTTAATTTCTGCAAACTTGTTAATTGTGCTGCTGCCTGTCTTGGCCAGGACGCTCTTGGAAAATAGATTTTTAATCTCAATGAGTTTTCTTTCTGGTTAAATAGAGGTAATAAAAAAAAATTATATATATATAATATTTACCCATGAGAACAATCATATTAACCAAATCAGATTGGGATAAATCTACATTATCCATAAAAAAGAGGATGTGTGATAGGTCAAATGTTCGGATGTCATCAGTCTTAAATTACAGCCAATTATGTAAATCAGACCAGAAGGTTTGGCCATAGGACATTGAAAGAACAAGTGAGTCTCATCAACTGCCTCTCAGAAAACACAGGGACCTACTTCAAATTTGAACCTTTTTCTAAGAAAGTCAGCAACCGGATATATTTTATACATTATTTTAAAGTGAGTCTCTTTGACTTTTGGGGAGATGGACCATTTGATGAATTTGAAATGTGGTTTATCTATGGACAAGGCATTCATATTTGGGACTTGTACACACAATCCTCTATTATAATTTAAAAACATTCTAGATAAATATATATATATATATATATATATATATATATATATATATATATATATATATATATATATATATATATATATAGTTGTTATTACATTTACTGTTATATAAATTACATGCATTAATTACTAGATTTTGTAAGGTTGGTGAAAGTCTTACTTCTTATTAACTGTAATGACCCTGTTATTCCACAAGGTACCATGGGGAGAAAAGTTGTAAACATAATTTTCCAGTATTGGAGAAGTTGTTTGTGGAAGTTTGATAATTTAATAGGAATCTTAGTTACCTCAAAATCACATTTTAAAAGAAATTCAAGCCCACCTATTTTATTAAGATCTAGGTATGTGAAACCATGTAGAGTAAGGTTGTCATAAGTATGATTTCAACCATTAAATCTTAAAGGCCCCAAACATTGATGCAAAGTCCAAGGCCTTGATACCACCCTTATGGTACTCTTTAACTAGCTGTGATTTCCTAATATAATGGGTTTTATTTTTCCAAAGGAACTGAAAAATATATTTTTTAACATTATTAGCAGATACATAGAGGGAGTGACATGGATATGTTACTTTGAAAATACCTTCTGTTTTAGATAGCGTAACTCTGCCAAAAAATTTTAGCAAGCGATTAAGTTAGTTTTTTTTTCATATCTATTAAACGGTTAGAAAAATTTTGATCTTCCCTTTTGATAGCGTTTTAAGATAAAACTATTCCTAGATACTTCACTTCTGATTGAACTTTGATTAAGCTATACTGGAATAATTAGATGAATGAAGTAACTCACATGTTTGAATATTAAGGGAAAATCCTGATGCTTCAGAGAAAAATTAGATCGTACTAAGGGCAACATCCACCCTAAATTTATTCTTTAAAAGGATGACTTTGTCATCGACAAATTGACTACTTTTTAATTCCTTATCGAAGATTGAGATACCATTCAAAACTGGGTTGCTATTTTTGAGAAAGATAAGTGACTGAGTGGCTAAAATAAACAATTTTGGAGAAATCGGGCATCCTTATCTAATACCACGTAATACCTCAAATCTAGGGGTTATGCTAGGGACACAGAACTATACATGTCAGTAAATAACATCTTAAATATTTTAAAAAAGTTATTTCCAAAACCTATAAATTTTAGAACTTCAAATAAAAAGGCATGTTCAACAGTATCAAATGCCTTATAAAAATCAAGAAATAAAATAAAAGCATCAGTACCAATAAGGTCTCGATAATCAAGCATGTTTAGTAACAACTTGATGTGATTATGTATATTTCTGCTCTTAATGAAAGCTGATTGACACTCATCAATGATGTGATAATCCCTCATTCAGACGATTAGCATAGACAAGTGCCAGCAATTTATAGTAATTACATAATAAAGTAATTGTTCTCCAATGAACTAATACAAGATTATCTTTATTAGGCTTGGGAATTAGAATGATGAGACCAGGTTTCATAGTAGGAAAATACATTTCCATTTGAAATACCGTTTGAAATTACAGTCTAAGAAGGCATTATAGAGCAGTTCCCTGATATCACTCCATAAGAAAGAAAGAAATTCCATGGTTATCCCCTCTATTCCAATTGACTTCCCCTTAGACATCTGTTGAACTGCTATGTCTAACTCCCCAATTCTTAGCCCATCTTCCAAAAATTGTTAAAATTGTCATCCAATGTCTTTTTAAAGCACCGGATTTTATCAAAGAATATACAGCAATCTGCCTTAAAAAATTGGATTTATACAAATTGCTATAAAATCTTTGATTTTCTCATTCACTTTGTCTTGATTCTCAATAATAATGCCATTGATATTAAGCTTCCTCATTTTCTTTTTAGTCTGTCTTTGTTTTCCAAACTAAAGAAATAAGAACTGCTTTTTCCCCTTCTTCCATCCAACAAGCCCTTGGACAAATAAATGCTCCCTTGGCTTTTTCCAAATATATAATGTCAAGTTGGGACTGGAGGTTGTTTAGTTCAGTTTGTTGCTCCAGTGACAGATCAGCTTTACAACAAAACTTGTTAATGTCCCTAATGATGAGACTTTGTCTTATCTTTTTAAGTTTGGATACTGCTTTTCTTAATTGCTAATTGTTTAACTTTGAATTTGAATCGTTCCCATTTGCTCAAAAATATATATTTCCACCTACTTCTTTAATCAGTTATTTATCTTAATTACAAAAATCTTTATCTTCCAATAGGGTATTGTTAATCATTGTTTCCATATGGGACTTATGTTAGTCTCGTTTCCGCCTGGAGAGAGGGTCAAAAATATTACACAATGATCAGTCAGGGGTGATGCTGAAATTTTACATCTCTTTACTTCATTAACCAGATTGTCTGAAATTAACCAATAATCTAATCTTGAGCACTGGACACTATTAAATATATTGAACCAGGTAAATTATTTTCCAGTTGTGTTTTTCATTCTCCAAAAATCAATCAGATGGGCTTGCGTGGTCAATTCAACTTTTGTTTCATCAAATGTGTGGCACTTTCTCCTTGATGGAAGACTGTCTAACCGAAGACCAGGGACCAAATTAAAACCAATTATTACTTTATCCATTGAATAAAGTATTTTCCATTCCTCTAAGCACTTTAGATGAAAGAGATTTTTGTTCTGTGCTTTTCTGTTGTTACCATACACACATAATAAAATGTGGTTTATCCCATTAATGTCTGCAGTGACCATTAGCAAGTAACCATTGGAATAATTTTTGTGGTCAGTAATCCTCCCAGGGAGGTTGCATTCGAAGTGTCCCACTCGCTTTTCTGAAACGAGACAGCCTCGATGATGTAGGCGCTGTCACTACTCGATTCGTACCGGAAACACGATTGGTACTGCGCATGTGCGAAAAATCATATTTAATGTCACTTCCTGTCATCGCCAGCGTTTTTACGACAGTCTGCTCTACAGGTCGACTTTACTCTCACGATTTGTACTGCGTGTCACTACTCGATCCGTACCGGAAACACGATTGGTACTTTTTTTTTTTTTTTTTATTAATGCCACGAACCAGAACAATACAATGAGACATAATCCTTCAAAATGAAACAAAAAAACCAAGTAAATAAAGTAAAATAAAAAAAAAAAGAACAGTGCCAGAGGACAAGAAAAAAGTATTACAAACAGAAAAGGGGTGTTACATTATATATCCTGCTTACAATGCTATAAGCTAATTGCCTTTTTACTTGTGCACTTACACAAAAGAGAACAATAAAGCTTAAAATCATTTTTAAAGCAAGAAAAGTTAGGTTTGGAGTCAGACCATTTCATTTTATGAATGTGAAACTTCCCCATCAGTATTAACAATTGTATAAAGTATGCCTTATCTTTCTCAATCCCATGATCACTAAAGTGTATCATAATGTCAAATCCACTCAGCTGTAAGTCAATGGTCAATTTTTCCTTAATTAAACGCTCCACATCAATCCAAAATATTTTTGTATGTATACAATGGAAAAATAAATGAAAAATTGTTTCCTTTTCACCTTTACAGAAATTACAAGAGTAATCAATATCTAATTTAAAGCGTTCCAATACATGTTTTACTGGATATATTCTATGCATTATTTTAAAAGAGACTTCTTTTACTTTGTTATTAATGTAGAATTTATCCACTGTTCACCAAGCATTACACCAATTTACATCTCCAAACACAGATGACCAGAAAAAACGAGCTGGAGGGTAAACAATATTATTAAGTATATTCCTAACATAGTTATTTGAGACTTTATTTTGTAAAATGTCTGTATTACCCAGAAATATTTTACCCATAATGTCTGTAAAATTTAGATCTTCCTCTTGTGGTGCATTTTTAAGAAGGATCAATACTTTCCTGGGAATCGCATCCATTACAACTGCAAAGTCTTTAGGTCTAACTGGTATTTTAAATGTATTCAAAAATTCTCTATATGTTAATAAATTTCCATCATTATTCAAAAGCTGGCTAACTAATATAATATTGTTTTCAAACCAGTAATCAAAAAAAGAGATTTATTTTTGTAAAGGATGTCTTTGTTGTTCCAAATGTAATATCTCCTAGGTGAAAAGTTATGTTTGTAGGCCAGTGTCCATGCCATGAGAGCTTGTTTATGAAATTTTGCAAGCTTAAATGGTATTTTGTCAATCGAAAAGTTACACTTCAGTAAAAATGAGAGGTCAGCCCAATTGTTTAAACAGATAATTGGGAAAGGAATTCCAAATGCATTCCTTATTTTTTAAATACTGAATAAGCCAATTTATTTTAAATACATTGTTCAAAGCATCATAACTCAAAACCTCTAAACCACCATGATCTTTAGGATTGCATAAAATTTCTTTTCTCAAATAATGTGGCTTGTTTTTCCAAATAAAATCAAAAAGCATTTTATCTAGTTGTTTGGTAACTTTAGTGGGAATATCCAATGATAACGAAACATAGACTGATCTGGAGATTCCTTCAGCTTTTGACAAAAGTACCCGCCCCAGAATTGATAGATCCCTTTGTAGCCATGCATTAAACCTCTTACTAGTTTTGTTAATAATTGGGTTGAAGTTTAAATTATTACGCAAATTCTCATCTTTACATATAACAACTCCCAGATATGTAACTTGATTTGCAATTGGAATATTACATAAATTAGTTAAACTACATTCTTTAAGAGGAAACAGAACAGACTTATTCATATTCATTCCTAGCCCTGATACATCTGAAAACTCTTTTATGCATTTTACTGCTTTGATGATTTCATTTCTATCCTTCAAAAATAAAGCAGTGTCGTCTGCAAACTGACACAACTTAAATGTTTTCCCTAATGCTGTAATTCCTTGAAAATGTCCTTTTTTAACGTGAAGGGCCATTATTTGCGTTGCTAACAAAAACAAAAATGGGGAGATTGGACACCCTTGTCTGATCCCTCTACCTATTTCAAATCTGCCAGAAGTCCCCCTTGCTAATTTTACAGAACTAGTACATCCTTTATATAGAGTTTTGATAGCCCTTTGAAAATAATTGCCAAACCCAAAAAATCAATTGCTTTAAATAAAAAATTATGTTCTATGGTATCAAATGCCTTGTGAAAATCAATAAATAAAATAAAACTATCATCTAAAACATAATCACTGTAATCTACCATATCAAGTATCAATCTAATATTATTACTAATGTGCCTTCCTTGAATAAATCCAGTCTGTTCCTCGTCAATAATATTTCCTAATCCTTTTTTCAATCTTTTGGCAAAGATTAAAGCAAATAATTTGGCATCATTATTTAATAGACTAATGGGTCTCCAATTCTCTAAATAAAGAATATTTTTGTTTGGCTTCGGAATTAATGTAATAACACCTTGTTTTAAAGAGGAAGGCAGTTCTCCCTTTTCAATAGATTCTATAAATACGGCCAGCAAAAAAGGAGCTAACTTATCTCGAAACACTTTATAAAATTCACTGACAAGTCCATCATTACCTGGAGAACGATTATCTTTAAGGCTGCCAATACACTCTTTAACTTCCTCTAGCCTTAAATCACCATCACAAAACAATTTAAAATCATCCTCAATAACTTTGGCATTATCTAAAACATTATCTAGAAAGTCACTCAGATCAGAAGACACAGAGTTGGGAGAGTACAGACCTTTGTAAAACTGAGTAACAAACTGTGATATCTTTTTTTCATCCTCTGTAGCTGTATTATTAATTAACAATTTGTTTATAGAGGTCAATTCACCATTTCTTTTTCCAGATTAAAAAAGTACTTAGTATTTCTTTCCCCTTTTCCAACCATTTATATCTAGATCTGATAAATGCACCCTCTGCTTTTTCTTGATAAATGTTATCCAGTTGTACTTGTAATGATGATAAATCTATTAGTTCCTGCATGTTCAAATTTTCTTTACTTGATAGGCGCATTATTTCTTTAATAACAATATGTTCTTTTTGTCTTTTAACTGAAGCAATCGATTTCCCCATTGAAATAGCTAGGTTCCTAATTTTGTATTTCATTATTTCCCAATGTTCTCCATAAACATTTGTTATTTTAGCCTGAGACCAGTGCTTATCAATTAACTCTGATACCATCAATTTAAATTTGTGATTATCTAATAACTTTTTATTCAATTTCCAATAACCCCTTTTTAATTTAGATTTATCTGGACCATGAGTATTTATCAAGAGCGATACACCCTTATGGTCAGTCAAAACTGACGGCTCTATAGAAACCATCTGGACACACTGCTCCAGTTCATTTGATATTAGAAAAAAATCAATGCGTGATTGTTTGGAATAATCTTTGTTGCTCCATGTGTAGATTCTTTTGTCTGGATTTTTGAGTCGCCAGATATCAACTAAACCAACACGGGTACATACATTTCTGATTTCACAATGAGTTCCATTGCTTCTTGATGGCCAGCTATCCAAATCCTCATCAAATACACTATTGAAATCACCTCCCCATATTATTTTTGCTAAGGGAAATAACACGATTGGTACTTCGCATGTGCGAAAAATCATATTTGATGTCACTTGTGACAAGCGCGGCCGACAAAAGCGACCTCCGGAGGACGCAGTCAATTGAAGCGGAAGAGGAGGAGCCATTGGAACGAAAAAATGGCGGCTGTGTTGCAGCAAATATTGGAGCGGTCGGAGATATCTAAATTACAAAAAACTACCGTTACTAAATTGGAGAAGTACATTTCAGAACAGCAATGTGAAATTGATTGCCTGAAGGCACACCAGGAGCAATATCGTGTGGACAGTGGTAAGGTTATGTTGTTTTTGTTGTAATGAAGTTGCTCGCGAACGAGGCCTGAGTTCAGGTCGCATTGAAGATAAAAACAAATATTTATTACTTATTTTACTTGTTTGCAAACACTATGTAACCGTACGCTTGCTATATTTGTTAACTCGCTTGCTTGGTGGCGTTTACATCTTAGATTAAATGTTTTTGGCTTCCATTTGTAAACATGATCTTTATAGAGGTTTATAAATTCTGATAAGACTATCTTTTTTGTTTCATACAGAACAACATTATTTTGACATCGAGAAGAAGTTCGCAGAGAGCCAAGCTCAGTTTGTGTCCCAGACACAAGAACACCATATTCTAAAAGAAAAGTGCTGTAAGCTAGGTAAGAACATGGGAATCAAAGTGTAAGTAAGTAAGTGTGTGTGTGTGTGTGTGTGTGTGTGTGTGTGTGTGTGTGTGTGTGTGTGTGTGTGTGTGTGTGTAAGAGTGTGTGTGTGTAAGAGTGTGTGTGCGCGTAAGTGTGTGTGTGTGCGCGTAAGTGTGTGTGTGTAAGTGTGTGCAAGTGTGTGCAGTTGAAGTCAGATGTTTACATACACCTTAGCCAAATACTTTTAAACTCAGTTTTTCACAATTTCTGACATGTAATCATAGAAAACTTTCCCTGTCGTATGTCATTTGGAAGGCCAAATGGACATCCTGGCTGATGTCTTCAGATGTTGCTTCAATATATCTACATCATTTTCCTTCCTCATGATGCCATCTATTTTGTGATACTTGTCTATGAGACAGAATGTGTCTCATTCTTGAGCGGTTTGATGGCTGCATGGTCCCATTGTGTGTATAGTTGTGAACTATTGTTTTTAGAGATGAACGTGGTACCTTCAGGCTTTTGGAAATTGCTCCTAAAGATGAATCAGACTTGTGGAGGTCCACAATTAATTTTCTGTGGTCTTAAATGTTTACTTTTTTACATAAACATTTTATTGATTTAAAAAACAAAAAAAAAACAGGATTGAATTAACAGAATATATACACACCAAATAAAATTATATGTCCCTCCCCTTGAACATTTGAGTGCCCAATATGTCACACACACAAAACTCTGAACCCTCAACCAAAATTCTTGGATCTTAACACACCACAATAATACATGGGTTTTGTCTCCATCTTCTGATTGGCATCGGCATAAGGTGCACCCTTTTATCTCTAGATGTAGACATGACATTTTTTTTTTATCTCTGCCAACAATCCCTCCTGCAATACCAAGTTTAAATCTTTCTTCCATAATCTCTTGTAGTGTTGTCACGGTACCAAAATTTCAGTAGTTAATTAAAGTGCCCTTTCACCCAACGATTACAGCCCCATTGACTCCCTGTGCCAATGCATTGATGAAGTAAACAGTTGGATGTGCCAAAACTTTCTTCAGTTAAACAAAGACAAAACTGAAGTCATTGCGTTTGGTGAAGTTCTCAAGGTGAATGCATACCTTGACGCTAGGGGTCAAACAACTAAAAATCAAGTCAGGAATCTTGGTGTGTCTCTAGAGTCAGACCTTAGTTTCAGTAGTCATGTCAAAGCAATAACTAAATCAGCATACTATCATCTGAAAAATATTGCAAGAATTAGATGCTTTGTTTCCAGTCAAGACCTAGAGAAACTTGTGCATGCTTTCATCACCAGCAGGGTGGATTATTGTAATGGACTCCTCACTGGCCTTCCCAAAAAGACCATAAGACAGTTGCAGCTCATACAGAACGCTGCTGCCAGGATTCTGAGCAGAACCAGAAAATATGAACATATCACACCAGTCCTCAGGTCTTTACACTGGCTCCCAGTTACATTTAGGATTGATTTTAAAGTATTATTACTGGTATATAAATCACTCAATGGGCTAGGACCTCAATATATTGCAGATATGCTCACTGAATATAAACCCAACAGATCACTCAGATCATTAGGATCACATCAGCTAGAAATACCACGGGTTCACTCTAAGCAAGGAGAGTCTGCTTTTAGCTATTAAGCCAGCTGCAGCTGGAACCAGCTTCCAGAAGAGATCAGATGTGCTTCTACAGTATTCACATTCAAATCCAGACTCAAAACACACCTGTTTAGCTGTGCATTTACTGAATGAGCACTGTGCCACTGTGTGTCCGACTGTTTGTACTGTATTATATTTTATATTCTAAACTGTTTCAATTATTCTTATTTTTTTTCATTCTTATTTTAATCTCTTCTATGTAAAGCACTTTGAATTACCATTGTGTATGAAATGTGCTATATAAATAAACTTGCCTTGCCTAGTTGGTTCCAATACCAGTGAAATTTCACGGTACTCGATACTATTTTCGGTACCAAAGCAAAAACAGGTTACTAAACAACACTCTTTTAATAACAAAATCTACAAAACATTAGCAGCAGAACTAAGAACAGAAATATGCAATTGAGCAACACTTTAATTTAAATATATTATTTTGAAGAGGAGCTTGCCACACAGAGAAATGCCAGTTTCTGAGTTTGTAGTTATTAACATGATCTGCTTCTGTATTATTTGAACTTTAATAAAGCAATTTTACTGCATTTAAGATGTTACGCCGGGATGTTTCCTTTAAAGAGCTCCGCCTCCGCATATTCCACAACGGTACATGCTTCTGAATTTTTTTTTTATAATTGCTTAATACTTTGGGATCTACATAAAATAAACTGTGAAAGTGTAGAGTGCATCTGGACTGATCTGTGTAATTCTTCCTCCATCAGACGCGAACTGCAGTGCTGCTCTCACGCGTCATCGTTACGGTTTATTGTGATTTCATGTTACATTAAATGAGATCAAACGAATGTTCATCAACGAACATTTTTCTCGTCAATTTTGTATTTTTGAAGATGTCAATAATGTCGACTAAACGTTTCAGCCCTAATGCAAATGATAATATGCTTTTAAACTCACCTGCTTTAGTTGCTTGAATAAATCCGGGTGTCTGTCTTTCAGGTGCTTTATTAAGTTTGATGTGTTTCCTCCTTTCGTCAGAAAATTGCGAAGACTCTGAATTAACAAGGAGTAATACACTGAAGTTCATGACCTTTTACAAAAGCAGTAATCACCACTTCCAGAGTATCTGCCACTTTAGGGTTGTGTGTGCCACTCCCAAAAATAGTACAGAGCCGGTGGAGCAGCTTTAAATACTTAAAGAATTGAGACCTGGGAATACCAAAATGTTGATCCATATTTTCAAAGGACCTCAACACTCCACTCTCATATAGGTCACCGAGTATATTAACCTCCATCACAATCCACTCTGTCTAGCAGAAAGGGGACTTATTAATACATAATACATAATTTTGGGTTCAGCCATATGCTAGAAGCAACATTTAAATACATTTCCGAATTAAACACTCTGGACTCTTTTGTCAATTTCGAGTGCAAATGCGAGATAACGGGGTGTATAGAAACACTTTGCAATGGCAAAATAGGGGCAAGAACGTCCTGTTCAATACAAAACCAGGGAGGGGCTCTCTCAGGTGGAAGCGACCAATGAGCCAAATGTCTGAGCCCGAAAGCATAGTAATAAAACAAAATCTTGGGTAGGCCTAGCCCACCTTTATTAATCGGTCTATGTAACTTACTGGAATGTAATCTGGGATGCTTCTTTGCTGATTTCTTTTGATTTTCCCATGATGGCAAGAATAGATGCACTGAGTTGGAAGGTAGGCCTTAAAATAAATTCACAGGTACACCTCCAGTTCAGTACACCTCCTATCAGAATTGTCTAAAGGTTTGATTTAATTTTCTGGAATTTTCCAAGCTGCTTAAAGGCACAGTTAACTTTGTGTATGTAAACTACTGACCTACTGGAATAATCTGTCTGTAAACAATTGTTGGAAAAATTACTGAAGTCATGCAAGTAGATAAATGATTTGCCAAAATGATTTTGTTTTTAATAGTTTTAAATCTGTGGAGTGGTTAAATAATGAGTATTAATGACTTCAACCTAAGTGTAAGTAATCTTCTGACTTCAACTGTAAATATATGTGTGTGTGTGTGTTTAACTATAATTAACTATAATGTATGTAACTTCTTTATTATTAACTATAATAAAGAATACTGTAATGGACTGGACTTAATTTTTTATTTGCACTCATCTTTTCACAGAGGATGAGCTTAAATGTCTACGGGAAAAAAATGAGGAGCAAGAATCCTCATACAATAAACTGGAATCTCAAAAGGTATTAAAGGGTATTTTCATTGTCCATCAAATTTTTTATTAAGGAGAAATTCTGCATGCTCCAGTATTGAATTGTGTTCTATTAAATAAAAGTTGTACACTATTTATGCAGAATGAACTTTCCAAAGCCAAAGATGAGCTTGAGGTGGAGAAGAGAGAGCTTGCACAGACTTTGGAAAGAAGATCCCAGGAGATGGGACATCAGAGTGGTATTTGGTTTAAATAAGTTCTTTCAGTAGCATTAAACTCTAAACTAACGTATCTGCATAACACAAGTTATAAAGAAAGTGCAGGTTTTCTTTGGCAATGTTTGCTCACATAGAATTTTCTGAATTTTTCAGAGGACTTGAAGCGTCTTAATGATAGATTGGTGGAGGTCAGTGCAGAGAAGATGCAGCTTCAGCTTAAATTGGATAAATTGGAAGCTTCTGAGGTCTCGGTCAAGGTAAGGAATCTGTGTATATTTATTTATCTTTGAAACTAGTCTCATTTCAACTCTACTTGCGTTTCCGAAGTCCAACATTCACATACGATTGTTGTATTTCTCCACTTAGTGGCAGTTGTTATGAACTGTCACATTGCTCTCAATGGATTTTATTAATTTAGGGAGAAACTACCAAAGGTTTACCTCTGAATGACATGTGTGTGATGTTGTTGAGCAGATGGATGTATTCTTTCTGTATTATTTATTTTATTAAAATTAATACTGTTTTATAGTTTTTACTATTATGGTAATTAACAGAAACAACAACCATTATCCAACAAATAGGATGCAGGAATCCATAGATGTGATGATAAAAATTTAGGCTAAATGACACATTTACACATTTAATCACACTTTTACTGTAATTGCAAAAGCATTTAGTCATTTATTAACAGTGTAAATAGTAATTTCTGATTTCTACATCTGTAATTGTCCAAAATACAGAAGTAGCAGGTGTTTAGAATGAAGTTTATTTTTCACGCAGCCCCCTTGTAACACTGAATGACTTCCGGTCTATCTTATGTTGTGTTTTGAATGCAGTGAAAAGGCAGCTTTAATACTGATGTGCTGATACAGTGTTTATTGTTTAGTATAAAGAGAAGCGAATGGAGCAGGAGAAAGAGCTACTCCAAAGTCAAGTGACCTGGCTGAACGCTGAGCTTAAGGCCAAGAGTGAAGAGCTGCTGTCTCTCTCCCGGCAGAGAGGCAGTGAGATCTTAGAGCTGCAGTGCACTCTGAATAACAAGGAGGATGAGGTACTACATGAGCCTTCCATGTGTTAAAGGAAATAGTTCTCATTTTATCATTTACTCACCCTCATGTCTTCCCAGATGTGTTCTGACTTTTAGAAGATTATCTCAGCTCTGTAGGCCCATATAATGCAAGTGAATGGGGAATGAAAATTTGAAGCTCCAAGAAACATAAAGGCCACATAAAAGTAATCCATATGTCTCCAGTGGTTTTGATCTGTAAATTACTAGTGCTTGACGCATACACAGAGCAATAGATGGCATTAGGAAGTGTAATAGAGCTTAAAATCATGATCGCCAAGGAGAATGCTAATGTCAAGATTTATAGTGATAGTTATTTTTTGGTCTATTCTCATTCCAAATCGATTTGATTGTTTCAAAAGACATGGCTTAAACCGCTGGAGTCATATTGATTAATTTATGCTGCCTTTATGTGCTTTAAGATGTTAGTCCATATGTTAATTTCTGCATGGATGTTTAGAACGCTCGACTCCAAGATCAGGTGACCAGTCTGAAGGTGTCCAATGAGAGCCTTCAGAAGCAAGCAGAGGAGATGATCACCAAGCTGAGAGAGGTGAGAAACAGCTAGCAGTATGTGCTTTATGTAGAATTTTGAAACACCATGCCTCTGCTGTTGATATCTGTAACAATCTGTTGGACATGTTTTATTTCTAGGTGAAGGAACAGCAAGCCAGTTTGGAGGAGAAGTTCAGCAATGAACTCAATGCAAACATCAAGATCTCAAATTTGTATAAAGTTAGTTTTATTCATCTAAACTCTTGTCTTAGAAGAATGAAGATATGTGAGTGAGGGATAGAGGATTTTATAATATAGTTGTAATAGACATTTATTTCTTAAAAATGGTATTGCTAAAATGGAAGACTATATAGTATTGACTTCTTTGCTGATAAATGACAGGGAGCAGCAGCTGATGCCGAGGCCAAGAGCGAGGAGCTCAGAAGAGCTGTGGAGGAACTTCACAAGTTGCTTAAAGAGGCAGGAGAAGGTAAGAAATTTGTACACTAATGGTCTTCATGCATGTCTACATGCATGTGTCTGATCAGCAGTGTTGGGTAAGTTACTTTCAAAAAAGTAATCCACTACTGATTACTTCTCTATAAATGTAAATCTGATTACTTGACTGATTACTTCAAGGGGAAAGTAATGAAATTACAAACTAACTTTGAAGTTACTTTTTTGAAACAATCAAACCTGCTTAAAAACTATAATATTGACTGAAAACAATAACAAAATTACAGCAACATGACAAAGACAACAACTTGGCTAAAGAGATCCAATGCATTTCTAAAAATGCAACTTAACTTTCTTATCTCAAATATGCGGTAGTAGTATCTTCAGGTTTGTGAGTGATTGTCCGCTATTTACAACATTCATAGCTGTGTGAGAATGATTGTGAGCGCTTGAAAACTTGAAACGCTTCGCTTTTGTTTTCAATTAAAATAAATAATTACACTCCGCTGTGTCCATATCACGCCGCTCACTCATCTGCCATCGCCTCGATACGTGTTCTCTATGCCATGGTGGTTTGTTAGAGCGCATGTTCATTAGCTGACACAGCAACACACACAAAAGTACTAACATAGGTCTGCTAAATATTATTGTCTTAGCAATAAATGTGTAATCCAAGTAACGTAACATATGTCTGTAATCAGATTACTTAAGTTTAAAAGTAACACATTACATTACTGTGTTAGAGCAAAATGTAATACGATTACTTTGTAACGCGTTACACTCAACACTGATCAGTAATTAAATCATACAGAATCCCTACAGTAGATTCTGGGATTGTAAATTATTTTTATGACCGATGATAGATGGTTGTGTGTATGTCTGTTTTTATGTGTCCATGACAATATCCTGTCTACTGTGGGCAGCACATAAAGCTCTAGAAGTGAAGATGGCAGAGCTGGAGAGTTGTAAGCATAAGGACATTGTTGAACTGAAAGAGAAAATCAGCAGCCAGGAGAAAGAGCTTGACAACGCTAATGAGCTGCTGTCTGACACCAAACACAGAGGTTAGCATCACCACTTTTTCACCTGACTTTCTGACAGAAATCACTGTCACTGCTGTTTAATTTTTGCATGTGGTTTGTCACTGTGTGACTGGAAATAGTCTTTGTAAATACAGTACATTTTAAGTCAAAGAATTTACATAGACCATAGCCAAATACATCTAAACAATTTCTGACATTTAATCATAGAAAACATTCCCTGTCTTTTATCAGTTAGGATCACTACTTTATTTTAAGAATGCAAAATGTCAGAATAATAGTAGAGAGAATTATTTCTTCTAGCTTTTATTTCTTTCATCGCATTCCCAGTGGGTCAGACGTTTACATGCACTTTAGCATTTGGTAGAAATGACTTTAAATTGTGTAACTTGGGTTAAACATTTTAGGTAGCCTTCCACAGGCTTCTCAAATTAAGTTGCTGGAATTTTGGCCCATTCCTCCAGACAGAACTGGTGTAACTGAATCAGGTTTGTAGACCACCGCACCTGCTTTTTCAGATGGATTGAGGTCAGGGCATTGTGATGGCCACTCCAATACCTTGACTTTGTTGTCCTTAAGCCATTTTGCCACAAATTTGGAGGTATGCTTGGGGTCATTGTCCATTTGGAAGACCCATTTGTGACCATGCTTGAACTTCCGGGCTAATATCTTGAGATGTTGCTTCAATACATCCACATAATTTTCCCTCCTCATGATGTAATCTATTTTGTGAAGTGCACCAGTCCGTCCTGCTGCAAAGCACCCCCACAACATGATGCTGGCACCCCCATACTTAACGGTTGGTATGGTGTTCTTCGGCTTGCAAGCCTGACCCGTTTCCCTCCAAACATAATGGTTATTATAGCCAAATAGTTACATTTTTAGTTTCATCAGACCAGAGGATCTTTCTCCAAAAAGTAAGATCTTGGTCTTGGCTTTTGATTTTCCCATTATGTCAAGCAAGGAGCCAGTGAGTTTGAAGGTAGGCCATAAAATACTTCCACAGGTATACCTCCAATTGACTCAAATTTGCCATTTAGGCTATCAGAAGCTAATTGTGTAAGACTTGACATTTTCCAAGCTGCTTAAAGGCACAGTTAACTTGGTGTATGTAAAGTTCTGACCCACTGGAATTGTGATATAGTCAATTAAAAGTGAAACAATCTGTCTGTAAACAATTGTTGGAAAAATTACTCGTGTCATGCACAATGTAGATGTCCTAAACGACTTGCCAAAACTATAGTTTGCTAATATGAAATCTTCTAAAAAAAATTAGCTTTATTGACTTTATAGACCAAAGTGTATGTAGACTTCTGAATTCAACTATATGTAGGTTTTAGGAGGTGAATTTCTTGTTTTTGTCTGATTGTACGCTGTTAGTTCTGTGGCTTTTGACTTATTAGACTATGTCAGTGGAGTTGACTTTGTGTGGTTGTTGCAGGAGCTGCTTCAATTCTCATAGAGGAGCAGGTGACCACCATGTCTCCCACCGCAGCTGTAGTCGCCAAAATCATAAAACCAGGCATGAAACTCACAGAGGTACTGAGCCACTTTGATTGTGTACTGCCAGTGGATGTTTTTGTTGTTTGTGTATTTTATTTCAATGTCAAAATACTTTCTCCCATACCAGCGTAATATGCAGAGACACTACAACTAAGACATTTTTAGGTACATTCCCCTGAAATGTGTACACTTGTGTCTCTTTTGTCAAAATATTGCTCTCATGGTGAAAATCTCAATCAGACTGTCAATGATATATTGGACTATCTATTTGGCCAATCAATGGAAAACCGTAACATTTTTGTAAACCATTATTTGGATAACCAGTGGCCTTTTAAAGTACAAATTGGTAGTTGGGAATTTTGTAATATGAGTGTAGGTTAACTTAATTATTGTGTGTGTAGAAAATTGTCAAGTGCAACTTTTAAGCTAAAGTCAAGTGCCAAGTAAAACGCAATACAAGAAGCTTAAACACGCACAACTCTATCTCTGTGTAGATCTATTCAGCATATGTTGAGACGCAAAAACAGCTGCAACAAGAGAAGCTTGAGAACAAACGGCTGCACAAGTACCTGGATGACATTGTGCAGGAGATGGAAGCCAAGGGGCCTATTCTGAAGCGGCAGAGAGAGGAGAGTGAGCGCATGCAGAAGTCTGTTTCCAATCTCTCTGCTAAACTAGAACAAGCAGTCATGGTGAGTAGCCTGACATAATCAGAAAAAAGCACTACTGCATGTCACACTGCCAAAACATGCTGATAAGTTGCTTATATTTCACTTCCAAAGCTGTGTTATTGGTAAATCTAAATATTGCTATACTTGGATATTTTAGGAGGTCCACCGGTTGCAAAAAGAAGCAGACGAAGCCAATAAACGTTCCTCTGTGCTGGAGAGAGACAACCAGAGGTTTGAGGTGCAGCTGGCTGACATGTCTCAACAGGTGAAGCTTGATAGAAAACTCTTGTGCACAATTTAAGGCCTTTTCACACCAAACATGAACCAAAAAAGTGAATCGAATAGTTTTATTTAATGCATTAACTACCAAAAATGATTAAATTAATCACAATTTATTTATTGTAATTTGACAGTCCTACTTTGTCTTTAAATATTCCTATACTGATCACATTGGCATAATTATTCAGACCCTTATTAATATTTCTATATTCGAAAGGGGGCACATGTGTACATTTCCAGAATAAAGAGGAAAGAATATTTATTGTCTCAATTGTATGTTTCACAAATGGCGAAAATTTAGGTTTTTTTGGAATTAGCTAATCGATGTACCTTAAAGGGATAGTTAACCCAAAATTGATAAATCTCTTAGCATTTGCTCACCCTCGTGCCATACCATACGTGTATGATTTTCTTTCTTCAACAGAACACAAACAAAGATTTTTAGAAGGATGTCTCAGCTCTGTTGGTCTATACAATGCAAGTGAATGGTGATCAGAACTTTTGTAGCTCCAAAAATCACTTAAAGGAATCAAATGGATTACTTTTATGACTTCGGTATTTAAATCCATACTGTGCATTCAGATCGTTTTCAGACCCCTTTGTTTTTTTTATGGTGCAGCCTTATGCTAAAATGCTTAAAATTATTTATTTTTTCACAACAGTCTACACTCCATACCCCATAATGACAAAGTGAAAGCCAGATTTTTGGTAACTGAAAATGTATTAAAAAGAAAAAACTGATCACATTGGCATAATTATTCAGACCCTTAACTCAGTACTTATTTGAAGCACCTTTGGCTTTACAGCCTCAAGTATTTTTGGGTATGATGCGACAAGCTTTACACACCTGGATTTGGGGATTTTCTGCCATTATTCTGTGCAGATCCTTTTTAAGCTCTGTCAGGTTGGATGGGGACCATCGATGGACAGCTATTTTCAGGTCTCTCAAGAGATGTTTGATTGGGTTCAAGTCCGGGCTCTGGCTGGGCCACTGAAGGACATTCACAGAGTTTTCTAAGACAGTGACGGTTCTAGAGCGGGTGCTAAAAAGGTCTGATCACCATGCACTTGCATGATTTGGACCTAAAGAGCTGAGATATTCTTCTAAAAATCTGTGTTCTGGTGTAGAAAAAGTCATACACATCTGGGATGGAATGAGGGTGAGTAAATTATGAGAGAATTTTCAATTTTGGTTGAACTGCTGGAGGAAGAAATAATACCTAAGAAAAAAAATCTTTGGTTTGTCATTGGTTGAATGTGTGTTCCATATGTGAATATCTCCATAGGTTTCTATTCAAAATCTTATTTACACTAATTTTGTGTGTGAAAATTGCATTTGGTGTGAAAGTAAATCTGTGGCAAAATTTTTCCCAAAAAAACAGCGTGTCAAAGTCATTGCTTTAACATTGTTGTCTCAGGTCCGGGTCCTCCTGATTGAGCTTGAGGAGGCACGCGGAAACCACGTTATGCGTGAGGAAGATGAGGTGTGTTCTGCGGATGTGAGCAGCACTTCTGAGGTGATCTCTCAGCACCTGGTCACCTTCCGCAGCATCAAAGAGCTGCAGCAGCAGAATCAGCGCCTCCTAGTGGCTCTTAGAGACCTCAGCGAGGCCAAGGAGAAGGATGAGTTGGAGGGAGACACCTTGAAGTAACTGTGAAAAACCTGTTTTCAGTTTGGAGATTGTTTTGGGTCAGATGTAGAGAGCATAATGTTGAATGTTTGTGTTCAGATGCAGTGAGGTGGAGCAGTATCTAGAGGAGCTGCAGCGTGAGTTGGAGCAGTTGAAGGAAAAGAGAGCTCAGGACCTGCAGAAGGTCGATACTGTTGCACGACAGAGGGACATGTTCCGCATGCTTTTGACCCAGACCACTGGAGTCGCCTTCCAACAGCTGGGTGAGTCCAGGGATCATTCTTGTTTCTATGTCTTGTGAGACATATTGATGGGAAACTGAACAAAAATTACTGGAACAGGTGCTGTCAATGAGGAGTTTATGCTAACTTCCACGCCCCGCCGATCTCCAGCCGTCACACCCACTGCAGTTACTCCTACAGGACTGGTTGCCACGGCGATAGAATCCACAGAGTCAGTAGAAGCCAAGGCTGCCCTAAAGCAGGTATGCTAGTGAGATCTGGATGTCCACTGATAGCATTTTCTTCATCACTGGTATAATGGCAGAGTACTTATTTTATAACATCCATCGATACAAAGTGTCTTTTCATTCATTCTTTCATTTGTCTGCACAGAATACTGAAAAGAATACTTTTTGTCCTTCAAAAGAACATTTTTAAGAAAGATATTTTTTTGTGTAATGTCTTTAGGACATTTGTGTAATAAGAATTGTTTTGGGATGTAAGCAAGCATATGCAAAATATCTTATTTGGCTTGGTAGGGCACTTGTGATAGTAGTCACAATTTAAACAGGGTTATGCAGTTAGACTAATTGCAAGATTTCATTGAGAGGTGGTTTCTAGTGATCTTTCGGTTATGCAAATTAAAATCCTCTGGAAGGATTAAAGTTTAATCTAAGTTATGTGTGTGTGAGCAGCTTCAGGAAGTCTTTGTGGGCTACAAGAAGGAAAAAAATGAATCTGAGAAGGCTCTGACAGAGCAAAGTGAGAAGCTACAAGATCAAGTAACCGAACTGCGCTCTGAAAACACCAAGATCTCAACACAGCTGGAGTTCACCTCCAAACGGTTTGTCCTGAGACATCATACTGTCCCTTTGGTCTTAAGTTTGTCTCAAATATAGAATCTTGTTTTCTTGTGTGATTTTTATATAGTGTGTGTGTGTGTGTTTCAGGTATGAGATGCTCCAGGATAATGTGGAGTGTTACCGTAAGGAGATTGCCTCTCTGAATGAGAAGAATCAGAAACAGGCTGCAGCCATTCAGAAGAGTGAACAGACCATACACACACTCACCCAGAACATGAGAGAAGCAGCAGAGAAACTCACCTTTGCCGTGGTGTGTGTGACCTACTTTCAGTTGTGTTGTGGTGTTTTGGCCTGCTAATTATTGTTAGTTCAGTCTGAATTTAAATGAATCACATGGATATCTGTTCAGTCTGAGGCAGAGAACCTGCGGAAAGAAAGAGACATGTTGAAGATGATGGAGACCAGACTGACCCAGGAGAAAGAGTCCATCCAGGCCCAACAGCTTGGCCAAAACATGCTGCTGACCAACCTCAAATCAATGCAGGTAACAAGCACAGTTATAAAATAGCTCAACAATTTTGGTACCGGTGATCTTAATCTGACATGACAAGTAAAGCCAGCTGCCCACTTACCAACTCGAAATACTTTGTTAATGGATGTGAAAACTGCCACACACTTGTGGGTATTACACACTACTTGTAGAAATAGATAAGGACATACTTTTGGTGCTATTGCTGTAGAAATGGCACACTTAATTTCACTGGGCTTCGCAGGCAATTCTAGAGCACACGGAGATGGAGACTACGCAGCGGCTGAAAGCTCAGATTGAGAAACAGGAGAGAGAGATTGCTCAGCTTCAGAAGAGACTCGAGAATGAGGTGGAACAGAAACACCTGCTTGCACGCAATCAAGACGTGAGCACCCCATCTTAATTTCTCCTCTTTTATTTCTCCTTTCACCTCTTTTTTTTCTTTGCTCATGGTTCTGCTCTCACACAGATGCAGTTGATGGATGCTAAAAGGCAGCTGGATACACAGGCAGCCCAGCACCAGAGGACCAGAGAACAACTGAGTACTGCCCAACAGGAGCTCACCAACCTGAGGCTGCAGATGAGCAGTGGTGAGATTCTGCTGGCATCCCCCACCACACACACAGGTAAGAGGCTTGACCCACATGGAATCCAGACTTGCTATGGAATGCATAGGTTTTTGTGAGTTACAGGTGTTACATTTTTTTGAAAATCCGCTGTGCTTTCTAGTTAACTTCCACACTACTCAGATGATCCATGGATGTAAAGCAGTTCATTTAAGTTACTTCAAGTTATTTGACCGAGTTTGACTTAGGATTCCCAATAAGCTATGAGTGACGGAGCAGTGTTGGATGAATGATGATTTTTATAAATGTTTTCCCTCTCCAGGCCTGCATAGCAGTGAGGGAGACATGGAGGTTCTGCGCACCCAGCTGAAGCGAGCTCAGAGCCGTGCTGAAGAATTGGCAGAGTGTGTGAAAAACACCACTGCCAGTATGGAACAGTACAAGGCCATGAGTCTTAGCCTGGAGGAATCTCTTGATAAAGAAAAACAAGTGAGGGAAAATGCTGTATATGATGCTCTCCCATAATAACAATTAATGTATTGAATTAGACAACATGAAACTGCACTCACAAGTCATTTAACTTCCATTATGTGAAGTTTTTCAGAGAGGAAAAAATATTTGGTGAGGAATTATGTTGAGTGGGGCATTTTATCCATTAGGATTTAATTGTGACAGGATTGGGGTAAAATGTAAGTCTAATGATATTATTGGGTTATATTATTTTAAAGAAAGATTATTATTTCAAAAATAAATTTTTAATAATGTGCTCTGCTCAGTTGTACAAAATACGACTGGGGACATTTAAAGTAAACATGGGTCAAATTGTATTAAGTTGTCTTAATTACAAAGGTTTATGCTCCTCCATCTCTCTCCACACTCAGGTGACAGAGCAGGTGCGTGCTTCTGTTGAAACCCAGTTGGAGGCAGCTCAGGAGCAAAACAAACACCTGGAGCAGAAACTTCTGGAAGTTGACAAGGAAAAGCAAAGCTTGCTGGAGGAGAACAACCGAGCTGTTGCTGCTGTGGAGCAGCAGGTAATAAATTCCCACCTATACTCACTAAAGTTCTTTGACCTTTCAGATTTAAGGGGCCAGATTCTACACTTTTTGTAGTATTTTAAGTTCTCTTCCGATACCTGAAATCTCAGTATTTACCGATCCAATACCAGTGTTGTTTTTTTGCATAATCAGTTTAGAATATCTTTACATTATTGTGTGGAACTAATTGGGAGTACTCTTTAATATGTAAAGAAACACAAACCTCTAACCACACATTATTTCAATATAAATGAATAGCTTATTAAGAAACACTTTATTATTAAATAGTATACTGGATAATGTAGCAGCAAAATTAACAGTAATTCCAGTGTTAAGTAGAAAAGAAACCAGTGTATTATTTTTGCCTTTTTCTTTTTAAATGTTTCAACTTGTATCTGGAATTTAAAGGATTCAGATCTCTTTTTGTTCAATTTATTTGTAAGACATCAGCTCACTTTTCATTCACAGTTATTTTTTGGAACCCATTCAACTTAAATATTGTTATAAATTGTAAACAAATAATAATGAAGATAATAATAATAATAATAAATAGTTACTAATATTATTATTATTGACTTTTAATTATAATTTTAAATACAACAGTAATATATTTAATTCATGCACTTTTTAAACCCTCACGCTTTTATTTTGAAAATCCATCCAAACTTTCCAGGAAGTCCTGTATGTGTCGGTTTGTAGGCAAGTTCACAGTAGTTTAATTCACTTATTGAAATTCTGGTAAAATGCACCTCCGGTGCAATTCTAAATGCATATTATAAGTGATCCAAACTATTGAGCATCTACATCTGAGATGTTGTTCGTGAGATGCGCTCAAATGTTGCGCACCACTGCGAAGGCTAAAAATAGCCGTGAGAGTGTGTCAACAGAGCAGCACCATTCACTAACTATTTAGTTATTAAACAAACCCTTTTGTGATTCACAGAGCTATTGCACGTCTTCAAGTGGCTTTGATTAAAATGCAAAAGTCATATCAACTGCTTTAATGGTGTTTTAATTGTTTATTTATGTCATTTTGGAGCTTGACAGTAACGGACATGATTAATACACCGTATCGTATTTGGATCTGGCTCGTCGGATCGATACCCGATCCGTCTAAAAGCTTCAGTATCGGAGCCGATACTGATCCAGGTATCGGATCGGTGCATCCTTAATTTTAAGTCCACTTAAAGGTTTCTTGCACCAAAGCACTCAAGATTTAGTTTTTCCACTGCTTCCTGTCCCTTACAATATTTTTTAATTTTTTTTGCTTCGGTAAATTTTTAAGACTTCTTTATGTAAATTACCTCGGTTATAATGGGCTAACATCTGTGTACTTCTGTAGTTCACACTTTCATTTATCTGGCTGGGCCAATTTATGAGAACTGAAACTTGGTGTTTATGTTGGAAGGCAAAGTTAACATAAAACATTGTTTACAACTCTTTCTGTTTTCCATAGTATATCCCTTTTACTAGATTTAAGAGGACCGTATTGTGTCTTTACAGTTAAAATTAGACTCTTAACTGCTCTTGTTTCTTGGTCCTTTGTCCTGCAGTTGAGCGAGCTAAAAAAATCTCTGAGTAGCCTGCAGGCGGAGCACCAGAGCGCCCTGGATAGAGCCTCTGTTGCTACAGCCCAAGAGCAGCAAGCCATTCTAGACAGTCAAGAACAGGCCAGGCTGGCAGCTGAGGCGCAGGATAAGTATGAGAGGGAGATGTTGCTGCATGCGGCTGATGTGGTGGCCCTGCAGGCAGCCAAAGCTCAGGCTCAGCAGGTGACTCTTCTTAGACAGCAGCTGGATGAGAAAGTTCAGAGCACCAGTGCACAGCTGCTGGAGGCTCGGATCTCCTGGGAGGAACAAGAGAAGATACTCAAGGTACACACACACGATAAAGCTGAAACAAATATCTTCTGATCGAAGACATCTAAAAGCCTCTATGCTGACACTGACTACTTGTATGCAAATGCTAAGCTGTAATTTCACTGGTTCAAAATGGGTTGTTTTTGAAGTGCTGAAATCTTCCGATGTATTTTTCCTTGAAGTTTGTTTAGATTTAATGCTTTGTTCCTTTTTTAAGGAAAGAAAACAAGATTTATCAAAGATGTTTTGTTGATATTGCAGTATTCCATTGGTGGTCTCCTGTTTAACATTAATACCATTGGCAGTGTTTTATTTAAATGATGAATTTTGATAATTGAATTGGATTGGATTTATAAATGGTTTATCTCTTTCTGTCTCTTCACATCAGGAAGAGCAGTGTAAGTTACAGTCTCGCTGTGAGGACCTGCAGAGGCAGAATGCACTCCTCCACGAGCAGATTCAGAGTCTGAGTGGACAGATGGCCAGTCAGCTGCAGCGAGCAGCCAGTGAAAGTCCACTCAACATCTCGCTGACTGAAGAGGGCAAGTCTCAGGAGCAGCTCCTTGAGATCCTCAGGTGAATGTTTTCCTCTAGACTGCAGCTCTACACCCTCTCCTTAATGTTATGATTTCAGTAATTTTACATTGAAAATGTGTGAGAAAGAGAGACCAGATAAAATTAAAATGGTAAAGTAGAACTGAGAGGAAAAGGTAATAAACTGATGGCAAAAACACACAAAATGCATTTGAAGTCACTTGACATTTTTTATCCATGCTTCCCTTGAGACTTTCTAATTTATTTCTCCAATTTCGTCTGCAGGTTTGTGCGGCGAGAGAAAGAGATCACAGAATCTCGGTTTGAGGTGGTTCAGGGGGAGAGCCTGAGACACAGGCTGAGAGTGGAGCATCTGGAGAGACAGTTGAAGGACCTACAAGAGAATCTGAGTGCAGAACGGGAGAGGATGCAGGTCAGCATGGAGAACCCAGTTACATTACAGTATTTGTACTAATAGCAGTTCTTACAACATTGAGAATTGTTATAACCTTCCCTTTGTGACATTATTATTTGTCTAAAGGTGACCACAAAGACTCTGGCCCAGCATGATGAGCTGATGAAGAAGACTGAAACCATGAACGTGCTTATGGATACCAATAAGATGTTAAGAGAGGAGAAAGAAAAACTGGACCAGGAGCTCCAGCAGACTCAGGCCAAGGCAAGACTAAATTTATCTATTTACAGGGGTTTTCTTGTGATGTGTTGAGTTATTGTAAAGCTACACTAACAGCCCTTTAAGTCAACTTTTACGTCCTCACAAAAATCAAAAAGATATGCAATGTGAAAAACTTATTTGATATTTAAAAACTGTATGGAGCAGGATTGTTGATCAATTATATTTTAAGGTGGGCGGAGCTACCCAGCACAACGAAACAAATAGAAATCAACAACTGAAAACATTTCTTGACCGTTGCATCTGGTCCAAGTATGTTAGGAGCATTTATCATAGATTTTTCTAAAATATTTGTGTTTTTATTTACAGGTGCGTAAACTGGAGTCAGAAATCTTGCCTGTACAGGAGTCCAATGCAGAGCTGAGTGAGAAAAATGGCATGTTACAGTCAGAGAAGAAGCTTCTGGAAGAGGACATAAAACGCTGGAAAGCTCGCACTCAGGTCAGTACTTTTTGTATGCTTTGAGTGGTGTTGCCTTCATATGAGAAAAATTAAGTTGTCATTTCTGATGATTACTGGATCTTGACCTTGGTCTTTCCATTTTGTTGTGTAGCAACTGGTGAGCCAGCAGAAAGATACTGACCCAGAGGAGTACAAGCGCCTGCACTCTGAGAGGGAGGGCCACCTCAAACGCATCCAGCAGTTCACAGAGGAGACGGGCCGACTCAAAGCTGAGGCTACCAGGTTGGAGCAGTTATTCTGCTTTCACTGGATACTTTTGTTGAAGTTTCAAATGCTAAAAAAAGGTTTTCTTTCCCTCTTCAGGAATATTGGCTCATTGACCATGCTGCAGTCTCAGTTGCAGAACCTCAGGGAGAACCTAGGAAAGGTAATGTTTGAGAGAGACAGTTTGAGGAAGGACATGGAGGCCAAAAATCTGGACATCCAGGAGAAAATCAAGACTATCACACAGGTCAAGAAGATTGGCCGGCGTTATAAAACCCAGTATGAGGAGCTCAAGGTTGAATACGACAAGGTTAGTAATGGCTTGTTATTACTAAGAATGTACATTTGCAACAAGGGTCTGATTTTATTTAATATATGTTTTTTTTTGTGAAGATGGTAGCTGCAGCAGCCTCAGCTCCAGCTCAGGATCAGGAGGCCCAACAGGCATCAGCTCAAGAACTTCAGGGCCTCAGAGAGTTACTCAGCCAGTCAGAGAGCAGGACAAGGGAACTTGAAGGCCAGCTGGAGAATCTCAATAGAGTGTGTGCATTTCCTGGATTAATATCTCTTCAAATAATCACCTCAATTTCACTTTGGTTAAGATGTGTTTTTCTTATTATATTTGTACTCTTCAATGAAACTCATAGTGTGAGATTTCTGTTGTGTGATGTGCAGAATGTTGGTGAGAGGGAAGCAGAGGCACACAGTGCACAGGAACAAGCCTCCCGTTTGCAGGGAGAGCTAACGCGCCTCAGACAGGAGCTTCAGGAGAAATCCTCTCAGGAGGAGCGACTTAAACAGCAGCTTGGAGAAAAGGAGGAGAGAACTAAGAAGGCCATACTAATGGCCAAGCAGAAAATCAGCCAGCTTACCAGTAAGAGTTACCCAAATCTGATGATTTGTTTTCTAATACTTTGTGTTTTGAGACTGAAAGAAATATTAGAAAAGTTACTATACGTCAGTATTGATGAGCTTATTTTTGTTTTGACAGAAGTCTTTTTCTACAGGTTCTTTTGACACTGAGGTTCATTGCATGTTCTTTGCCCATGTTAGCATTTTCCTTTGTGATATTTTACAATTTAACCTCTGCTTCTAGGTGTAAAAGGTCAGCTCCAGATGGAAAATGAAGAGCTGAAGCAACAAAAAGAGGAACTGGAGGTACGGGTAAGCGCTCTTAAGTCTCAGTACGAGGGGCGTCTGAACAGACAGGAGAGAGAGCTGCGAGACCTCCGTGAACAACAGGAGAGACATGGAGAGCAGAGGGATGAGCCTCCAGAGCAGGGCTCCAGCAAGGTAAGCAGGTCTTGCAAGTGCAAACGTACAGCTAAACAATTTCAAATACTTTACTGTTTATCTAGTTTTTATCTGTCTACAGTCCCAGGAACAGCAGAGAACAACTGAGCAGCGTCAGATCTCCCTGAAAACCACACCAGTGGCAGACAGAGCAAGGTTTGTTAATTTTGCAATAGACATTTACCTGCAAATGTAACTATTTTTAAAAATGTGTTCAAAGTCATGGAAATTTTGATCCTGAATAATGTAAAGAATTGATATATAGTACACAGTGAAGTGGAAAAAATGGTCATTCCTTTTATTACATTAAAACTCTCATTGTCACATAGTGCAAGCACTTCAGAACCTCCAACTGCTAACATAAAACCTACACCACTTGCGGCAACCCCCAGCAAACCTCAAGCCACCCCAGGGAACAAGTCCACCCCAAGAGCCAGCATTAAACCAATGATCACTCCTGCCCCTGTGCCCACCCCTACTCCCACTGCCACAGTCATGCCTACCACACAGGTGGAGAGCCAGGAAGGTGAGAGTCGACAGGGCTGGATTTACGTTTGTTCAGAGGAATGTAATAAATATTTGTTTACAAATTTCTTGCCCTTAACTTCACAGCTATGCAGTCGTCCGAGGCCCCATTAGAGCATGTGACTGTGTACGGCAGTGCCAGTGGTTCAGTGCGATCAACTAGCCCTAATGTTCAGAGCACACTGGCACAACCGTTGCAGAATGTTCAACAGCAGAGCCAAGCCACTGCATTCATTCAACCCACTCAGCAGCAAACCCAACCCCCTGCTGAATCATCCAATCAGGAGCCACCAGCTGCTGTAATGATAACAGCCTCACAGTTAGATAGGCCTATGTCTACATCCACAAGCATGTGGAGTACCACTCCTAGCACAAGCAGTGCTAGTGCAGGTAATGGCAATTATCAATTCATGGGATAATTCATCCATAAATGAAAATGCTGTCATCATTCGCTGACCCTCATGTTATCCAAACCCAAATTACTTTCTTCCATTGAATATAAAAGATGTTTGGCAGAACGATAGCATCATTCAATTTCATTATATTGAAGGAAAGATGCAGTTGAAGTAAATGTTGACTGAGGCATTCTGCCTAACATCTCCTTTTGTGTTCCATGGATTAATGTTGTATGGTTAAGGAATAACTTAAGGATGATTGAATGATGACAATTTAAATTGAGTGAACTATCCCTTAAGTCAACGTGTGTGTACTTTTCCTGCAGTAGCTGCTTCTACTAGTAGCGCACTAACCAAACGCCCCCGTGAAGAGGAGCAAGAGAGCATGTCTGCAGACACACAGTCCCAGGATGAGCCCAATGACAATAGTCCCATTTGCAAGAGGGTCCGCATCCATAGAGTGGGGTTGGAGGTGAGGCTCATGTGCCTGCATCACTTTTTTCCCCCCAAACTTTATTTAAATAAAGGATAACATTCAGGAGGCAATAAGGCCATAGCACAGTATAATCTTATAAAACAAAACATCCATCTATTTACATCTGCTGTAGGAAGAGATGTTGGCTGAGGACAGCACTGAGGCTGAGAGTGTTGTACCAGGGGAGAGCCAGGAGGCCCCTGATGCTGGTCAGGTAAGGGCAGTTTGAATTTTATGTGTCTCTTAGAGGGGAATTCATAAAGTAGATGACCAGGCAAGTGTGAAACCAAAAGAAACCAGTTTTGTGTATCTATGTGAAGGAGTTTGAGAACTACTCTACTTTGGAGGAGATGGATGAGGAGCCTGGACCATCTCAGTCTGTCCCTGGGGACCGACTTCTGCCCCAGCCCTCAGGGACCCATCGAAGCCCAGATGCACCCGATCAGCATGTCATAGTTATCGTTAGTGACACAGACAGTGAGGAAGACCATGAAGAAGAATCGGAGGAGGAGGAGGAAGAAGAGCAGGTATATGACCATGCCAACTTTTCTTTTGTTCACTACATAATTCCTGTTCTTCCATTTGTGTCATTTTAATAGTTTTGCAAATAAGTAGGTGTTCAAATATTTGACCGGTATAATAATATACAAAAATTAAAATGCTAAATTACAGCTTTAAGCTTTTCTTTATTATTATTATTTAATAGACTGCGAGCAGCTTCCTTCATGAATGCTTTTTTTAACATTTGTTTTCCACCTCAGGATTATGAAGAGGAGGATGAGGAAGAAGAAGAGGAGGAGGAGGATGATGAGGAAGAGGATGGTGGTATTGGGGAAGAGGGAGAAGACAGCAATGAAGGGAGTGGCAGCAGAGATGGTCATGAGGCCTATGAGAGAGATGACACAGAGGTACACATACACAAACACCTTTCAAACCCAAGCCTGCAGCATAAACGCCCACATTTGGACTGAACATTAGAGGTCTCTGTGTAAGCATGTGTTTCCTTTTGGAAGCTGTCTCATGCCGTTTTAATGATCTAAGCTTAACTTGCCATTGTTATTTATTTTATTTTTTCCAAGAAGAACATCACCAATTCATTAATTTCCTCTAATGTTCAGCTTCCAATGTAACCTGGCAATTGTGGGATCCCAGAAAATGAGCAAGCAGATGAGGCTTTGTCAAATGAAAAAATGCTCAATACCACCCTTCGACCTCAAACCCATCATAATATCTTGCATCAACAAATGGCAAACTGAACTGAAACTATACAAAATCAACCCTGTAGTTGGAATAAGATGCATTTTCTACTTCAATAATCTCTGGGACCATAACATTTATAACTGCTGCTGGATTGGACACCCCAGACTTACACAAGTGTTTAATATCAGGAGAAGATTCACCAGTATGTGCCTCATGCCAGATTCTGCTGTCTTTGAAGCATATATTTTTTGGATTGTGTTGTTTTTAATTCTTTGTGGAAATTGGTTTCAGCTGACAGTTTTGAAAAGATTAACATCAGGACTAGGGCTGTCAAATTAAAATTTGAATATTCATCAAATTTAAGAAAAAGATGCACATTTGAATGCAAATACTGCACATTCTAATTTTGGATGGATGTGTGCCAAGCACTGTCGATGACTTCAGAACGATCGCATACTTGCACCAAAAAAGGCTAGATGAATTGCAACAAAATACAGTTTAACAGAAACCAGGTGTCTCGACATGTTTTAAAGATGTTTTTTTTAACTTGACATGAAAAACAGTGCTCCTGCACAAGACTCAAAGCGAAACAAAGAAGTTCGTCTAGCGAGTTTACATCGAAAATCAACTGGTAAACTGGATGGTTGCAAAAGCGCTCCGTGTGAACAGCCCCTTACAGTAGGTGGAGGTCTTTGGCCATTGCGTCTTGCTCTCTTATCAGCATTTCTCAGAATAAGCAATGGGTTTGTCTGTAAGATAGTTCAAGTTGGAAATGTGTGTCTTGAGATCCTCACGTTCTGTTCCTTTTTGTTTTGTTACGTCTGTTTGAACAGCCCCTGACCAGGGATCATGAGCCTCTTTACCACAGAGTTCAGTTGAATACCACTGCTATCTGGGAATAATTCTACCCTACATACAGCTCTAATTAATGAAAAACACTGGTATATTGATGTTATGAAGTTTGAGTCTGTGGTAGTATATACTGTGACACCAGTGCAAGTGTAACGCCTTGTTAAAACAGAACTGCCTATTGAACCGTCCACCCCCCATTTAACTTTTGCCTAAAACTTTGAGAATATGAACGGACTAAAACTTTATTTTTTATTTTATGCAATTTAGTTTAAATTAAAAGTTTTTTTTTTTTTTACAGCCAGGAATGTTCTTTGCAATAATATAACACTGTGCTGTATGGTTATATGTATTCAATGCGCCCTCTTGTGGACTAAGGAAATAACGTCAATTTAAAAAATCGTCTGACTTTAAAATTTGTATTTAGAAAATTCTGTTTCTCTGCCCAATTAACAGGCCTAGTCAGGACTGTTTTAGCGAGTTTTTAGCAAAAAGCAGTCTTAAAAACCTGTAGGTTTTACAAACTTTTATATTATACCTGATTGTTTTTTATCTTGTTTTTCGCCAAGAAAATGCCCATGGAAGCTGGCATGGTGTTAAATCAAAAACAAACTATTTCTATTGACAGAAAATCTGAATGTTTAGACATTTGGCTGAATGTTCTGCATATTTTTTTATTATTATTTAATCTACCCCTTTCCCTTAATTCTTTCCTAGGGTCCTGATCACACAGATCCAGGCACTGAGACAGAGGAAAGTCTTGGAGCAACAGACTCCACCCAGCGTATGGCTGACTCGCAGAGCACCAGCTGTAAGTCTGCATAAACTAATCTAACAGTCTTTCTGTGAGGGCATTTAATGATGTTTTCCTTACAGATTGTTCCATTTTAGTTAAGCAGGATTTGAAATAAAATGTTTTACCATTTTGGTTCGTTTGTAGCAGAAACAGTATTTACATTCTCGTTCCAGCATTCCACTGCCTCCTTTCCAAATAGTAAACAGTTAGAAGTAACTAAAAGAATGGTTAATTATTTTTATATTTTTCTTATGAGAGTATGCTGTGCTAAGAAGCTATGATAATGAAATGATGATGACATTTTGATTGTATAATTCACCTTTTAATTTTCCTTTCATTTGAATGTGATGTCTCAGTTGAAACTGATACATTAGAGGCCTTTGCAGATCCACCTGTCACCAGCTCCGCCCCCCGACCTCCACAATCACCCAGGAGACCACAGCACCCTCTGCCACCTCGACTAAACATCTTGGCCCCACCTACTCAGGAGTTGGGGACACCTGCTCATGTCCAGGTGTGTTCAAAGATCTTTGTTCACTGTGTGGCAAAGCCTGAAGAGCTTTTTCCGGGTGTTTTGGAATGAAGGGCCATATAGTGGTGTTCTATTGTTATGCATTGACTGGAGTGAACATTCAACACATAACATGCATGTGTCTGCAGCGTCTTCCTGTTCGACGGCAGTCAGTGGGACGAGGCCTTCAGCTTACCCCTGGAATGGCCAGTAGTGCAGTGAGTTGTGTTTTGCTACTTGGTTGTGTGGTGTGTTTGGACCTGAGCTTAAATGCTGGTCTGTCAATCCCATGCATACTTGTATTTCAATCCCAAGCCTTCCTCTATTTGTCTCCCTGCAGCAGCATTTCTATGAAGACGATGACAGGATGGTGCCCAGCACCCCTACAATAGTCCCTCCTCATCGCTCTGATGGATTTGCTGAAGCAATCCAGTATGTTTCCATGATTTTAGGCTAAAGATTTTAGACTACAATTTATGGCAATTAATAAATGTGTACATTTTATGTCACTTATTTTCAACATTATTGAACAACTTTGTAACAAACAAAAAAATTATACATGTTAAATGGTCAGATTATCCATGTTGTCTTTCACTAAATGAGCTCTTAAAAGCTGGATGCATAATAAATATAAAATTGGCAAAATGCTTTTTAAATATTTTTAGATGAAGTATAGCATGCCACACCACAGGACATTAAAATTCCAAAAGTATTCATGTGAATTACCTGGATGCAGTTAGCCTTGGCTATGTTCTGTTTTTGTCTTGCTTGATCTTGTTGCATGACTGGGTTCCTTTCTGTGGTATTGTGAAGTTCTCCACAGGTTGTAGGTGTATCACGGTTCCGTTTCGGGCTTTCAGATGATCTCCCACACACCAGCTCCTTCCATTCAGACCATGGCCAGCTGCCCTCACAAGGTAGTACCTTCTCCCTGCCTCCCTGTTTACATCTTTTCTCAGAAATAATATAGAAAAACAACAATTCATATAATGCTCTTTCTGTCACAGGTAATGTTTGGTTGTAATGCATAGTGTTCTTGTGTGTGTTCTGCAGGTTTAGACATGTATGACAGTTCGGTTTTCCTTGGAGCTCATGAGGAGGAGTCAGGGGGCCGCAGTGTGCCCACAACCCCACTACAGTTTGCTGCTCCTGGTATATTCAAAACTACACAAGTTTTCTTATGATATTTGCACATTCTGAATTGAAAATTCAGTATTTTAGAAACAAATTAAACTGGAAAATTGTAAAAGTGTTATGCAATAACCTCGTGAAATGTTTAGAATAGAATCTTTTTTGCCAAACAGCTAGGGAAAGACAGACATTTTTAGATGTTTACACATTTAGTTGCACTTTCGTTGACTGAATTTAGAGGCTCCTCCAGAGGCGTTTCCAGCATTGAAGGACATCCGGGGCTTAGCCCAGACCATTTTATTTTCACACTAGCAACCACTTCTCTGTAGTCCAAAGCTGGTGAGAGGGTATTCTTTGAGTTTTGCTCTGGCTGGGCCTGTTTCTACAGTTCCTAAATCTTCCACTCTAGTACTATCCTCAACATCCTCTCTCCTCCCTGAATCATCTGTGATGCAAAAGAACAGATACAGAACATAACGTATTGCAAATCAGCTTCAAACAACTAATTCATCAAGTGCTACATATTTCAAATTGTAGACCAATACCATTGAAGAAAATGTATTGAGAAGAGCAGATCAGTGGGATTGCCCTAAGATCTATCATGATTCTTGAATTGTCATGTACATTAACATAAAGTCATCACAAAAGAGTTATATTATAGTGAGTAAAGTGAGGTAAAAAAAAATTAGTTATTTTTTGACATAAATAGTTAAAATGATGTATAAGATCTTAAGTTAAAGCAATACATGAATTACTTTAGTCTAAGTTCATTGACACACCATGGCATCGAACTGTATATAATTCTCAATGTTCATCTATCAAAATCCATTCATTAGGATCATTGGGATAAACAATGTTTCACTTTTAACTTTCTCTAAAGTAAAGTGACTGATTAATTGTTACCAGTTTCCATGCCTGATTCTGGCACAGCTGCTGCTGCTCCTCAGTCTGTAGCTCATCTTTCCTACCCTCTACAAAACCATTTAATCAAATCAAAGTGTATATTTACTACAAACTAATATCACAAAACAAGTCACAAATACATTTTATGTTAAAGCTTATTGGTTATCCTTAGAGAAAACAACACCTGATAAACAGTGGTACAATGAATGCAAACTTTAATACAGTGAAAAAGACACTCAATTAGCACAACATAATATGTAACATGTATATAAATAAATAACCATTTCCAACATTCTTTTGAATGACCATGTACTAAAATAAAATATTTGATGCCTTGAGTGTACCTTCATTTACTATTACTATTATTTTGAATGGCCATGGAAAATGAAGCAATAATTTTACCTGGTCAGAAAAAGAAGTCCGTTAATTTACCTGATGAACTTTCACCTTTTGCTGACCCTTTATGCTTCTCAGAGCTAATGTGTGCTTCTTAATCACTTGCACCTTTTATTAGCAACTGACACATAAGTGCCATCTTTACATGTCATACATTCTGCTTCCCACTGATCTCCACCTGGACGAAAGCATGGGAATTTTTGTGCAAATCTTCTGTAAATTTGCACTTTTCTTTGGGCATTGTTTCCACTCATCTGTCATTTGCTGCTACTGACAAGCAACTGTTTAAAGCCGAACACAACAGCGCTTTGTGCGTTCCTGGAGAGATTGACAGGCAGGAATTTGACCAATAGTTGCTGCAAGCCTCTTATAATCGACCAATTGGTGTGCGAGAAGGCGGGACTTACAAAGAGGGGTTACAGCAATGCAAACATGCGCACACTCAAAATAAAGTATTAGACCAGATACACATTATAATGCAACTACAGCCGAGTCCCAGCCGGACACATTTTTAAGGTCCGAAAAAGAGGACATGTCTGGGAAAAAGAGGATGTATGGTCACCCTACTACTGTGGGTGAAAGCCAGCCTGATGACGATCTTCAGACTTTAAGGACCAAAAAAAAATTTTAAATTCTTACCCACTGACTTCTTTCGGTAAAATCCCCAAAGCCTCATTTGCTTCATTTTTGCTGTCTTTCCTGCTAACTGCTGTTAACTCGCCACTAAGTAACGTTAGTTGATGTCAGCTCCTCCCCTACCTGCTGCATATTCAACAGAGAGGAAGAAACAGAGTAGCCCATAGGCTACCGACAGCAAAGAAGCTTATTCTATAGGCTAGATTATTTTTAAGACCTATCTTTATTTTTACAGGCTGTATGCAGTATGTGCAAAGCCAAAGCACAATGAAATAAGGCAACTTGTGATTTCGGGGGTTTACATAGGCTATTGTCCGGTTTCATATTTGTCAGTCAACTTTTCAAAATACATTTGGGGCTACACTCAAAACATTCGGGGCTGAAGCCCCGGCAAAATCGGCTGACGCCGCGTCTGGGCTCCTCCAAAATGGCTAGTACCAAGAGTGATAATACAGGCAAACTATTTCAGCTTGTTTTTGTTTTGTTGGTTTTTTTGGTCTAATTCTTTGTGCTATTTTTTTTTTACATTGGATTAATTTTTGTATTCATTCAGTGACGATTTTCTCAGAGACTGTGCCATCCGACATAACTGAACATTCTCAGTCGGTGCCCATGGTGAGCACCTCCACGCCAGGGCTCAGTGCTCCAGCAGGTGCTAGTGGAGTGGAGGAGAGTGACGATATGTTTATGGAGGCAGTTGGAGAAAGGTGAGCGTGAGCCTGCACTGTACATTCAGTTTATAAAATTTCATGTCACCTTTATGCCAAAAGCTTGTTGATGTTTATATTACTTGAGGGACTATATGAGACATTATGAAGTCCATAATGGACATTGAAAGTGGTAGTATGTGGTGTATTTGAAGGTGACCATTTCTGGTGTTTGGTTCTGCAGTGCTGAAGCTTCACTTGAGCCTGTGTCTCAGACTGAGGCAGAGGAACCAGCCCAGCCTTCAGATGAGGCCAATCTGCCCTCCACTAGTCAGGAGCCTTCCTCTAGTTCTGCAGGTACAACAAATTTATGTGAGAAATAGCTAAACTTATACCTCATGCTCTGTCTCAGTTTAACAAACCCTTGTATACTTGTATTCTCTTTCTCATTTTCTCAGACACAAGCAGCACTCAGCCTCCCAAAGCCAGAACAGGGTCTAGCAGACAGTGGACTGGTAGTCGAGGTACCAGGAGCATAAAGAGAGGTAAGACAATGACGTTTTAGGCTCTCCCACTCTGGCAAATGAATCTGGCAAGTGATCATCTTTTTTTTCTTTCATAAATGTATAATCCAGTTACAGACTGAGCTGTATGTAATGTGCCATTAACACTATAGGATTTTGTAACATGAGTTTACAGGATTGAGTTTTCTCTTTCATTGTAGATGGAGCGAGCGTCATGGGTGTGAAGGGACGTTTTGCCAGGTGAAGCAATCTCTAACAGTGTGGTCATCATTCCAGTCCCTGCAGCAACACATCCTGAACTAATATAGTTCCAAATTAACAGTCTGATCTTTGTTCTGCTTCAAGGCTTCATTCAGTGTGTTATAATTGTTTTGTTAATGTTGAGGAACCCATTTATTTTAATGATTTTACACCATACAATAAAAATAATTTTGTTTTGAAGGAAATTTTTAGTTGGTCCTTGGTCTCTAAATATAAAGTATTCTCATTCCTAGACATATGAAGAAACTGTTTGCTGAGTTTTCCTTTGGGCCTTGAGCAGGTTTTAAGATCACTGGATTTTCCCTTTCCATCTTCATGCTGTAGTCTTTTTCTGTGAAAGATATGAACAAGTATAAGACAGAGAATTTCTTATCAAATATTTAAAAGCTGTTATGCTTCTTGCATGCAGTAAAACATTTATAAAAATATATAAACTTTGAGTGTTGCTTGCCAAAAATGCATGGTCTTATTCGTCCACAAAAATTCACCCTAGCTGAGACTCATTAGACATGACTCAAGAAATCCATGCCAGGAAAGTCCAGTACCAGTTTTTAACCAACATAATATTTACATCCCTCTTTCACCCTTGAGGGCACAGACACAGCCAAGGTCACCATGGTTGTAAACTAGTAATTTACAGGCCTTGACCATTTCTGACATCAATCTATACTTTTCTAATTGTGCTCAGCTCTTAAGTATTTATTTTGGTCTTTTTGAGTGCTGTCTCTATAAAATGATTTTCAGAAATCCTAATGCAGTAAAAACAACTGAAAAGGGCAAGGAGAATTATTGGTCAAAAGCTGTGGATTGCTTGACCAATGCAATTAACAAAGTAGAGGGTTAATTTTAAGGTTTTATCTGGTCTGTTAGGCCTCAAAGTAACAATCTCTTGTTTGAGGCTATCATGGCAAAACATCTGTTCCAGTAAGTATGGAACATAGAGCTATCTTCACTTTTCTGCAGAACATGAATACACAAATGCTTAAATGCACAAAAGCCTTGCTAACTGCCTTCATCAGATTTTCTCCTTTCCCCTCCCTTCATGTCTAATTTCCTAGTAATCTCTGATTACTTGTGACTCATCTCAAATGTTATAATGTTGTTGACTTTAAACTTGAGATTCCTTACCAGCTTCGCTTCTGGATCTGTTCCTCTCTGTGAATATGGGAATCCTTGGTTTTTCCAAACAATTTGGAGTAACTTGGTAGGTCATACCACTTGCAGAAATCGATTTTGAAAGTCAACAGGCACGTACATTGACTGGCACGTGTTCAGGGAGGCTGCCACCGATGGTGACTCCACCAACTTGGAGGAATACATGTCATCAGTGACCATCACCACACACTCCAACCAGATGCCATGGATGACTGCGGAGGTGCGTGCGCTGCTGAGGACCCGAGACTCCGGCTTCAGAGCAATGGTCAAACTGTCCCGGGCCATCAGAGATGCAATGCTCGTAAACGCACAGAGAATCCGCGTGCTATGAGCGTGACGCGATCGTCTGTGTTCCGCAACTGCTTATGCGTGTAGGGAGCGGCGGTACTGAATAACAGAATATTGCATCATATCAAAGAAAAATAAATAACAATTTGCAAAACCGCAGCATCCCACAAATTGAAATAAATGTATTGTATCATATTTAGTTGTAGTGCTTTCAATATAGCAAATGGTGACTATTATTTAAAAAATATATATTTTTTGTTTTTATTAGCATTTTTCATAACTGTCCCAACTTTTTTGGAATTGGGGTTGTAGGATCTCTTTTGATCCTGCGCTTGTCGGTAGCTGTTGGTATTGCACTTGTAGTACTCCCTGTTTGTGCTGCACTTGTTGGACACTCTGTATGTATTGTGCTTGTAAGGCCCTCTATTGGTATTGCACGTGTAGGAGCCTCTGTTGGTGCTGTGCTTACATTGACTCCAGATGGTGTGTTGCTGACTGGGAATGTGGTCTCCTCTTGGGACTGTTGGGTGGCGGGGGTGGTGTTCTTATTTAGGGATACTGGGCTGGAGGGAACTGAGGTTGAGGTTTGGATTAGGGGGTAGAGTCTATAAAATGCGCATTCCTGTTGATTTAATTACATCATTTACACAGCTATCTATAAATAATTATATCACTCCAAGTTTTGCACTATGTGACAAAAAAAGTCTGTTATCAGCCACTGGCTAGTACATATTCAGATTTCACTCGCCAGTGATTGAGTTGTGCAGTGGTGAAGAAGAACTTCAGCAATGAGATCATTTTACTGCGAGCAAGGGAAATGTACCTTATTTGGCTGCAGTGGGTCCTGACTCACTATCACTTTAGTTAAGCTGTGATATGCCATAGTTACATTTAAATTGCAATTAACGAGGTCAACTCTGATTTTGGTTAACTTTTCCATGGATTTTTTTCACAACATTCTCCATTTTACAGCATGGCTACAGACCAGTGCAGCACGCCTTTTGGAAGGTAAAAGTTTTGCAAAACTTAATAGGTTGTAGATTTCAATTTGTACAATAAATATTTTTACACATACGCTAATACACATTATGCAAGAAAACAAATTGTTTTGACTCGTTTTGTTTTTGTCTGTATAAAGATCAGATCCAGGCCATCCATTTTTATTGAGATATGTTATTTACAGTCAATTGTTGATCAAAAAGTTAAATAAACATTTATTCTAATCACACATTTGCACGGATGTTGTAAAAACAACCTTGTAACTGCTCTCGTTAATGTACGTTCAACCGAAACACCTCTGTCAGATGTTTGCTGAACTACCATGCTTAAAGAGGCAGTTCCATTTTAGCGCTTATTATCAATTAAAACTTTAGTTTATTAATTAATTAGTTTAAATAATTGTAAATTGTACAAATTATACATGTATACAAGCATGTATAAAAATGAGTAATAAATGTGTAGATAGATAAATATTGAAAGTGGCAATCACATTTCAAACACTGTAAATATTGAAGAATTTAACAAACAGGCTCTTGTAGCATCTCTGCAAGGGTTTGGTTAAACCAGTGCAAACACCTGCTACATTCTTTTTTAACATAGTACTTTTGATGTTGTTAAAATGTATAGGCTACTCTCACATACTATAGCATGTGAAGTCAAATATACAATATACTGTATTTATATGAAGATGCCCCCTTCCCCATTTGTTTATTAACTTTTCTAGTTGCGTTACGCTTACATGTCATGTCAAAAGTCTGGAGAGTAAAACATTTTTAAAGCCAATGGCAATTCTTTCTCCATTTTGTCCGTAGCGGGTTGTTAGAACTAAAAATACAACTCACTTTTAGCACCACTCTGTGGACATTTCCCTTGGAAACAAGAGCTTATTTGTGCCAATAAGTTCAACAAAACATCCAAATTTGGACACTGGGGACAGTGATTCTAATTGTGGTAAACGCAGACCGATTTAAGCAGCAAAGTTTCCCACCTACTACTGATGAATACACTGTGTGATCAGTCTGTATACTAAGACATGCAAATCAGGCATTCATTTTTTCAAATAATTCTTAATTTATAAATGCATATTATTGTGATAAAACAAGTATAAACAAGTGCTGCTCTTTACATATTTGACAAATAAAACTTGATAATTGCTCACCACTGGCCTCAAAAGGTGTGGCCTGCTTTCAGTTTCATCCTCAGGAATCTAACTCTTCTGCTCCTGTATAAGAAGACAGTGTTATTTTAACTGAGAACAATGACTGCCTTGTGACTTGCCAAATAGAAAATCTTACTTCAGATTAAGTTCTAAAGAGCTAATATATATATATATATATATATATATATATATATATATATATGGTAGCACTTTATAATAAGGTTACATTTGTTAACATTATTAAATGTATTAGGTATCATGAACAACAATTTTATATTACAGTATTAATCTATTATTGTATTTTATATTTACAGTATTCATGTTAAGTCATAGTGCATTAGCTAATGTTAACATACAACTTTTGATTTTAAAAATGCACTGAAAAAAATTACGAATGATTTACGAAAATAATTTTAATCTATTTAACTCTACTTAAATCTACTTAACTTTTTGTTCAGTTAGTTCATGTTAACAAATGTAACCTTATTTTAAAGTGTTACAAAAAATATTATAACATTTTAATAAAATGTAACAATGATAAAAATAACAATTACAATCACTGGCCACCTAATGCATTCATTCTGCTTATTTAAATTAATCATACTTTAATGTAACTGTCTGTCATAATTGATCAAACCTGCCTTTACTCATCATTTATGTAACTAATTAAATGTATGTTATTGCTTAAAATGCAAACCTAAAATGTAGTGTTGTAAAACATGTTCGGCATTGTTGATGACATAAGTAACCCCCATAAAGTAATATTGCTCGCCAATAGTTTCGTCCAAATCTATAACCGGAAGAGCGGTGTTTATGGTCAAAGGATTTATAGCAAGTCAGTCCACTGTCGGCCATCTTTGGAACACTCTCGGGACGCTATTTCCAGTCATGCTAGTGCAGCTCCTATCAACTTGAATGGAGAAAGACCAAAGTCTCAAAAACCTTTAGTCAAGATTACGATCAAAGAACATATTTCAAATAAGCAATACAATCTGACAATACTGGTATCCTAAATTGTAATTCTTTACCTCATATTAAGCTAAAAAACGCAATTTTCCAGGCTTGTTTAGCTAATACGCATGCGCATTTTAAAGTTTATTGACAGGCGATGTCTGTATCTAAAAGGTCATTGGCTCTTTTAACTGTAAGGCGGGATTTCCTTTCTACATCCGTTGGCCGTTGGGCGCTGAGCATAGACATAATAAATACGTCTATGTCTCAGAGCTTCTTGGTTGAGCGTTCCATTTTCTCCCATTAATTTTAATAGAAGTGGCCCGCCTCTGCTAAAAATCTCTGTTATGTTCGCGAACAGGAAGTAGTGAATCGTTCCTGGTTAAAAATACATGATCGTGCAGTCTGTCAAAACAACCAACTTATTGTTGTAAAAACGAATTCGTAGCGCTTTTACACCACACTTAAAGATGGAAAGCAAACGCTGGTCGGGCTGTTGAGCTTTATACATAATGATTTCTGCTTTAAAGGAAAATTGGTTTTCCTAGTCAGTTGACTTCCTACTACCCCTGCTAGGTGACACCACCGTACAGGTACTCTGCTCGTTGTCCAGCACTGTATCAGATCCATACAGAAAATAAACAGATTTCATGATAGCTTGAGCACTAATTAAAATGTATACCTAATAAGAGCTAGAAGAAATAACCAGCTGTCCAGTTTGAGTCTGTCAGTGTAAATAAAGTATAAAGTGCTCTGTATGTCCTGGCAAGAATTCCTGACATGACACGTTGATTGGAAAGCTTGAACGTAACAGTATTGACTATTTGTTACTTGGAAATTATATACAATTGTAACCAAATGCTAAACATTACAATGGCAGACCATTTAGTGTTCAGTCTCATATTATTTTCAGATTGTCTTTGAAACCCAGGCTAGACTAGGAACGAATTAGGATCATTGTTTGACAGCTTTATTTGATATGTTTCATGACATCTTGCATGGTGTTTATCATTTCAAGACACATTAGATTGCTCCAAGTGTTGCAGATGAAAGGTTACTGTATTGTTATACAGTAAAAATTCTATACAACTATGACATTGTCGGTCATCAACATGGATACAGAGACTACATTATATTCACGATTTGCATGTTCTCTGTAGTACAGGTATTAATTGAGTGCATTTTGTTTTATCTGTGTAACAGTGTGTTAAGCAGACGACATCCCCTCACTGTAACGATGGGTGCTGAGAGCAGTGCTCTGCCAAGCTGTGTACTGGAAGAGCCATTGCTGACACTGCCTTCTGGTCTTACTATGTACTCTGCCCTTCTTCGGGATGGCAAGCCTGCTTCAGTCTTTGTACATAAGCAAGACAATGAAGATAAAGTCAATAAAGCTGCCAAGGTATATGTGAACAGCTGATATATGTAACCTCAGCAATGATGCAAGCTACCATTCAAAAAGTTGGACATTCCCGCTCATAATAGTCATCAAAACAGAACACATTGGAAGTAGGGGAATTATGAAGTACCTAGAAAATGTTAAAAGTTTAGATTCTTCAAAGTAGCCATCCTTTGCGTAGATAAAAGCTCTGTACACTGTGGGCATTCTCTCAACCAATTTGGGATGCCATTTAGATAAATAAAAAAAACAAACATTACATTTACTTTAGTTAAAAAAGACATATGTAGGCACAGTTTATAACTGAATGCAAAGCTAATTTCAAGCATTTAAGCATAAGCATTAATACAAAAATAAAAAATAAGATCATATGAAAAATCAGTGATGTGTGGCCAAACTGAGTGTGTAGACTGGTAGTGTAGTTAGCGTGACCGCTGGCATGGACGAAACTAACAAGATCTGCAAGGTTTAAATTGGTTGGGAAATACGTATACCTCTATGTCAGGACATAACCTGTCAAGTACATTGAAAGTAAATTCACCTGATCCTTTACAGCACCTGAAGACATTAAGGCATCCATGTCTGCTTCGCTTCCTGTCATGCTCAGTGCAGGATGGAGGAATTCATTTAGTGACAGAGCCAGTTCAGCCATTAAAACGGCTGCTAGAGAGTCTCACGCCAGAGGAGATCTGTGCTGGCCTCTATGACCTACTGCAAGCGCTAGTCTTTCTACATGACAGGGTAAGCGTTCATTCACAGTTAACACAAGGGTTTTTATTTAGACACTTGTTTGATCGATGACATAATATACACTTTGTTTATTTTCCTCTTTCCGTTGTTAAGGACAAATCAAGTCACAACAACGTGTGCATGTCCTCAGTGTTTGTGAGTGAGGATGGTCATTGGAAGCTGGGTGGGATGGAAACTGTCTGCAAGTTTTTTGAGGCAACACCTGAGGTGAAATAATTTTCCCTGTACATACATGCATTAAGTAAAGGATAATGTACAGTCAGCTTGTTGTAATCAAAAAATATTTCCAGACGTGGTTTTGTGTCAGCGTGAAGGTTTTTTTTTTTGTTGATAATTTGCATTGAAATTATGTTAGATGAAATAAATCGCTAAAGAGCTGAAATCCACCTCTGGTTGCATCAGAGTTCTGTTGGCATGTGCAAATGACAATCTGACTCATTATCCAGCCTAATATGAGATTACTTGCCAAATAAAGAAATGAATGGAAATTAAACAATGATTGGCATTGAAATTATATAATTATGTGAGATGATTGAAATCGCTGAACAGCTAAATTCCACCTCTGGTTTGCGTTGATGATCTGTTGGTGTTTATTTTGTAATTAATAACCATCTGACTGCTCATTATCCAGCTTATTAAAAGACTGCTTGACAAATAAAGAAATAAATGGACATGGAACAATGATTTGAGTTTAAATTATTTTATTAGCTTACTTATAGTGATCACACAGTTATTCAAGAAGCAGGAAAGATGTCTCGCAAAACCCGTATGAGTGGTCTGATACATGGATGTGTGGTTGTTACTCAAAAATATCAGGCCGCTAGTTGATGCCATCAGATCGAGTATTCCAGAGAGCCGTTTAATAAAGGGAACATATCATACCTTTTAGTACAAGTCTAATTTTCTTGCACCAAAACAGTCATAATGAAGTTTTTCATGACCATTTCTACTAGAGGTAGACCGATATATCGGTTTTACGATTAATCGGTGCCAATAGTTGCTTTCTGGTCAAATGTATTCCTATAGTTGCCAACATATGCCTATAGTTTTATTTTCTTCCTGTTCCTCTGTGGCCGGTGCTGGAGGACTCTAAATTTAGAACGGCTTGGTTTTACATTTTAACAGCAGCCTTAGAAGGGAAACAATCACTGCACCCCGTGTGGATTTGCTGTATCTAAACCTTTCGTCATTGACAATATTCATCCATATTTTTATACTCACTGCAATACATATTTTGTTATTTAAAAAATTAAGATAATTAAGTAGTGTTCTAAATTTAAGCAAGGGCATGTAAAGAAAATGTGAGAATCCGACAGCACATACATTGTGTCTCCAAGTTAATATCTTGTGAATAATAATAAACCTTATTCCTGAATAAACCTCATCTGGTGGTATACAAGTCGCCGTCATTTCAAAATAAGAGTCCTCGTTGTGATTTATGCTTGCTAAAAGTACTGCGTTATACACCAAATCTGAATATTTCTGGTTATTATTGGGATTTTGGTAGAACAGTAAAAGCTGCATCTTGGATTTTATTCATTTTGAACATTTGTAGTCAGGAAAGACTAAGAATGTTTTAAAAACTGTTGACTGATTCATCACTTTCCCACCACCTTGTTATGGTTATCCACTATTGGTCAACCTCTAATTTCTAACATTTCCGACCCTTAGAATTTAGGATTTGAGTTTTTCTGCTGTGCCTTTTAAGATTTCATATGTGAAATAAGCAACAGTGTTTACTTATGGGCTGCAGGTTTGCAGTCAGGCCCAATATAGTTGCAGTTGCCCCATCCTTTATTACAGCCTCATTGCAAAGTTTAGAAAAGTATAGTATATTTAAATATTATTTTAAAAGATGAAGGAAAATTCTATTTTTCATAGCATGATTCCTTTAAAAATAGTTATATAATTTTAATATCTATAGTTTTAAGTTATTTTCCAACTCCCTGTGTGACCTTCTTTCCAGTTTCTCAGAAGCTTTCAGAATGTAAGAGAAAACAGTGCCATTCCTCCTGAGGAAAAGGTTGGGAAATTTAATCCACAATAAGCATTTGATCTGTTGTTTTTTGTCACATCATAGTGACAAGTAATAATGTTTTGTTTTCTTTGTAGCTTGAAGGATTCAAAACACTTCCCGACAAGCATGCTCACTCCCGAGACGCTTTTTCATTGGGGGCGATGGTGGAGGCATTTCTTCCACTCCTGATGGGACATGGTTAGGAACACTCTTAATTGAACAGACCCTTGTAAAGCAGACTGAATGTGTCTATGATTCCTCCTGTGGTGGCAGCTGCTAAGCCATTACTGCTGTTGAATTACAACCCTTGAATGATTGTTTGGACTGACAAGAGCATTCAAGACGGTATTTATACCAGTCGCAGTGTAAAGACAAGTTTTCCATTCAGGGCAGGTTATGAGGTCTTAATGTTCAAAGAACAAAATGACCCAGAGAAGCACTGACTGTAATGTTGATGCAACATTTTGCCTTTAATGTTTTTTCTTGTGCAGAGCCTCACTGAAACCAAATGTGTCGTTTCACTCACTATTAAATTGTGGTATGTTTTCCATTGCCTCTCTATCTTATGTGTAACATTTTCCATGTCTGTTCCCCATTTTTAAAACCCTCCACCTGGTCCTGCACCCAAACTTTCTGTCTCAGTCTCAGATGATTTGTTGGAGAGTTTAAAGAACACGCTGCAGGTCAGCCTCTTGACCCCTGACCCCATGTCTCGCCCATCTCTCAGCAGTTTGCTGACCCATAGGTTTTTCAGGTTTGCCTCAAATTTATTTTGAGAAATATACCTTGCAAAATAGCATTTTTGTGGCCATTCACGGGAAAGACTTCTTTTAAAATCAACTTTCATTTGACCAAATGTTCATTTAAAGTATGTGTGTAATTCGATGTTAAAATACTTTCTCCTATACAACAACTAAATGTAAGCAGATTTTCTGAACAACAACAAAAACAAAAAAGTTTTAATACCAATGGCCTGAGATTGGGGCAGGACTATCTGTTTGACCCCATGAATGGTAGACAGGGAGAGTGTTCGGGAAAACAGTTTGAAAAAAAATCGTTAGGTGACGCTAGGGTTGCAGAAATGACTCTTCACATTTAACTTAAATTCAGTGTAAACAGGGTATGAATACATATCCTAAACTTTGCATTGTTTAACTCTTATAGAAATGACTTCCTGGATATCATAAATTTTCTGAAGAGTTTGACCCTGAAAACGGAAGAGGAGAAAAATGAATTTTTTAAGTAAGTTTCCCTCTCAAGTGCATGATTTTATTACTCTAGAAGGGTGACATGTACATAAAATAGTTGTGTTTGTGTAGGTTTCTCTTGGACCGAGTTCTGAACCTCCCAGAGGAATTAATTGCTACCCGTCTGGCTCCTAAACTGCTAAATTCTCTGGTATTTGCTGAACCCATGGCTGTGAAAAGCTTTCTTCCTCACCTCTTACGGCCTAAACAAGGTATTTAATAAGAGATCAAACTCTGGCATGTTTAGGAACATCAATCACTGTGTTGATGTGTCTGTTTTCTTCTGTACAGACTCAGGTGTGAGCGCCGTTAAGGAGTGTCTGCTGTCTGTGTCTCTGTATCGGAGATACGTAGTTCCTCAGCTTCTTAAGCTCTTTAAGGTGAACGAGGAGCATGTCAGGATTGTGCTCCTCTCTCACATTCACGTCTACGCAGAGTTCTTTCCTTATGAAGAACTAAAAAACCAGATTCTTCCTCAGGTACTGTTATAATTCTGTATTTGTATCAACAGCTTAGTCATTTGGAATCCTTTCCACTAACGTTTTAGTAAATGCAGAATGTTTTTAAGTTGATAACTAAAATGTGATTGTTTAGAGTAGTTTCCCTTGCTTTATCTTGCAGGTTCTGCTGGGAATGAGAGATACGAATGACTCACTCGTTGCCATGACGCTACAAAGCCTTGCTGTGCTTGTTCCGTTGTTGGGTGCCCAAGTAGTTGTTGGTGGGGAGAGGACCAAAGTATTTAAAAGGACTACGCCAAACTTTACCAAGTCTACAGAGGTCACCCCAGAGAGTAAGATACTGCCTGTTAATGCATTATTTTATTAATGAGAGAGACCCTGCTAGGTTTTGTTTTTTGCATTAGTATGGTATGCTTGGTACAATTCTCTACATTTCACAAAAAAAATGGCTCATATTTAATAATGATCATGGTAATGACCATAAGAAGTTACCTTGATTTTTGATTTACCATTGACTATTAATTGTTTACATTATAATCCTCTTTGGAGAAATTTTTAGATATTATGTTATATTATGCTTGGCAATATTTGTGCCATTCAAGTTAACACATGAACGTAAGAGATTCATAATTTTGTTTTGACAATAATGCATTTTACGTGATTTGACATTACAAATCACAGAAAAGAAAAACCGAATAAAACATTTGTAAAGACTGTTCAGAATAATTCTTGGTCACTGATCAAATAATACAAATTTGAGACATTGACCGTGTTAACATCACCTTTGTATGAAAAATCATATTTTCTTGGTTCCATTGAAGAACACAAGATGCTCTTTGTAACATTTAGATTTATTCCATGCCAGCTCTAGTGCATACTGTCATTACAGCACAAAGGGGGCATAGCAAATACTGCGAAATTCATGCTCATTTTTCACTCAAATTGTAATGCCGATAATGTGTAATGAAAAAAGCTAAATAAATACATTTTCACAAGTGGACTTTTGAACCCCACTCTGTGTATATTTACACATTTAAAATGTAACTCTTTCCTCTGCAGCATCACCTGTGCATATTGTTGGGACCTCACATCCTCAAATCTCACAACCACCCAAGGTTCTGAATATGTTCACTAAAGGGCCTGAGGACAAAAGAGTGGTTTTAGAAAACATGCACTCTTTACAAGCAACTGGAAAGACCGCTTCCCAGCACACTATTGCAGAGAGGGCAGGTATGCTACAATAGAGATTCACAGTGACAGTTTATTTAAAAAGGTTGAATTTGTCTGGTCTTATACATTTATATGCACCTTAATGGTAAACTGTGTTTTTTGAATGTGCAACCCTTCTGAATCAAGTGCTCTCTCCAGTTCTTAGCAGGACTTTCCCACTAAATGGCTTCAGTTTGAGCAAGCAGGCTGGGGACAGCACAAAGTCCACCAGAGCAGTGAGACCTGAAGAAGACTGGCCAAATTGGAGTGACTCAGAAGAGGTAAAAAAAGACAACAGCCATTTACACCAGATCAGCATTCAGACAGTAGGCATCCCAGGCCAGAGCAACCATGCAATACCAGCTGACACTGGAGATGAGAGCAATGAACCCTGGGATGATTTCAAGTACTCTGAAGTGATCTCAGACCAATCGCCCACCACTCCTGTACCAAAGACATCAAAACAATGCAATGCATTATCTGAAACTAGTGATGGACCTCAAAGAAAATCTAGAGCACTGAAACTGAACTCTACTATGAAAACCACCCCAGACAATAACCATTCCTCATGGGACACAGGTTGGGACCAGAGAACTGACACCCTCAACCCCAGCAAAACAACCTTAGCATCAGAGCCAAAGCCAAAAACTACAATCAAAGGCCACAGCGCTGGTAGTCTGGGGGAGGAGTTCACCATTGCAGCGAAGAAGAAACCAGAGCAAGATCCAGAGCTAGACTTATTTGCTGACATGGTCCCAGATATAAAGCTGTCTTCATCTATTCTGCTTCCTGTGGGAAGCTTAGTCAGTGAACCCATCATGAATAGGCCACTGGGACACATGACATCATACAATGCAAACTCATCGATAGACACTCTGAGCCTCACTGCTAAGTTTGCTGCCGCTGACATGACTGAGGCAAGTTTGACCTGTCCATTTCACTGCATTTATTTGGTCTGTAGAGCAAAACTGAAGGATTGTCTGAAAATATCAGGGTGTTTTAAAATTGTGATTTCCATTCCTGTACATTAATACCTCTTAAAAAGTTACAGACATTTCTGAAATGAATAAAAATGAGCATAAAATGTTATGGTCTGCTCTAAAATATTGAATTGGCCAGAAATCATTATTTGTGCGTGCAATCTGCTGAATGACTGAAAAAGTTATCCCATTGGTTTGGGAATTCTTAATATTGAAATTGACACATTGTTATTATTACTACCATCCATTCCTTCATATGTACTAATTTCTATGCTGAATAATGGTTTATATGAACAATTTGCTTAACTTATGTCTTGTTTTTCAGACTGAAGCAGAAGGTTGGGGTGATGATGATGAACTCAACTGGGAAGATGAGAACGCCTGGTGATCAGTTTGGCCGTCTTCAGAAAGCCAAATGAGAGAATGCCCACAAACAAAATACACTGTAACATATGCTATTATGACTTTAGACCAACCAATTAAACCACACGTTTAGCAATTTTAAAAACTAAATTTTAGTAGGGTAGTATTTATTTTCAGATCCCCTCACCCCATGCAATATGATAATCAACTCACTGTTGACATAATTGTTGTTACTTTAACAAATAAGTTGCTATAGGTGGACCTAAACTTGCCAAATCCTACTATGCAATTCTCCAATTCTGTTGCACTGTTGGGGTACATTGTTTTTCCAAACAGATTTTGTTAGTGCCATACTGCTTTTTTATGAGCCTTAAAGTAGAGCCACAACTTGAGAAGAAATATATAGACTCTAAAGTGTGTTCATTATATTTGGATGAGAGCCTGACATAATTTATTTGTATTATCAGCTGTTAAAATAAAAGGTTTTATGGTATTTGTCCAACTCTGATTAATTTTGACAAAGCTTACAGACTCAAACATTCCATCTCTCTGTAATATTTATATATACATATATACACACACACACACACACACACACACAGCGCTAACTCGCATTCATTCCGAGATGCTATTCTTCTCACCACAATTGTATAGCGCGTTTATCAGAGTTAGTCTAGACCAGTGGTTCCCAACCCTGTTCCTGGAGGCCCCCCAACACTGCATATTTTGTATATCTCCCGTTACTGACAAAACCAATGCAGGTCTTGGAGTCTCCAATAATGAGCTGATGAGTTGAATCAGGTGTGTAAGAAAAGGGAGATATCCAAAATATGCATTGTTGGGAGGCCTCCAGGAACAGGGTTGGGAACCACTGGTCTAGACTTTGTCAGTTCAAACCTGTCTGGCCATTCTCTGTTGACCTCTCTCATCACCAAAGCATTTCCGTCCACAGAACTGCCCCTCACTGCTCCTCTGTTTTTGGCACCATTCTGAATAAATTAGAGAGAATACTGTGAGTGAAAATCTAGTTGTGTGAAATACTGTGTGAAAAATTGTTGGTGCCAGATGGGTTGGTTTGAGTATTTCTGTAACTGCTGATCTCCTGGGATTTTCACGCACAACAGTCTCTAGAATTTACTCAGAATGGTGCCAAAAACAAAAAACCTACACAATATTAGGCAGGTGGTTTTAATGTTGTGGCTAATTGGTGTAAGTATTCAGACCCTTAACTTAGTACTATATTGAAACACATTTGGCACCAAGTCTTTTTTTATATGATGCAACAAGCTTTGCACACCTGGATTTGGGGATTTTCTGCCATTCTTCTCTGTAGATTGCCTCATGCTCCATCAGGTTGGATGGGAACCGTAAGAGGATAGCCAAATTTGAAGTCTCGCCACAGATGTTTGATTTGTTCAAGTCCAGGCTCTGGCTGTCCCCTCAAGGACATTCACAGAGTTGTCCCTAAGCCACTCTTGTATTGTCTTGGCTCTGTGCTAAGGGTCATTGTCCTGTTGGAAGGTGAACCTTCGACCCAGTCTAAGGTCCTGACCAGGTTTTAGTTAAGGATATCTCTTAATTTTGCAGTGTTCAGCTTTCCTTCAACCCTGACCAGCCCCCCACTCCCTGCAGCTGAAAACACCCACCACCACAGGGCTCTACAGTGCGAGTGTTTCACTCGTATTTGCCCCTAAATATAGATATGTGCGAACTGGAAAAATGATTTACGAGCACAGTGTGCGAATACATATTACAAACGTAATTTTATTTAAGATATTTGTTTAAAAATGACAAAACCCACATTCCACAAGCGGAGTTTTCTGTGATGACGCGGTCCAGTCAGAAAGAGAAAGGTGAACAATGGAAAAAAGTAGCGGTATAGGCGACATTGCATTTTATTTTAAGCGAAAAAGAGAGGAGGAGAAAGAGGAATTTGGCGAGGGGGATTCGCAAGGTTCAACTAACGAAGTCTCTTCACAAGGTTTACCGGAGACGGCTAACGTTAGGGATGCTGAGAGCAAAGCTACCGTGACCACAGCTGTCACTTCAACGTCCACTGTAGCCGGTGGAGGGAGAACACATAGATTCAATGCAAATTGTCTCAAAATGTTCCCATGGGTAGAGTTCGAAAACAACGTCATGTTCTGCAAATTTTGTAGAGGGCAGAAACAGGTGGGCAACTCGTCCTTATTGTCAGGAAACCCGCATCTGAAATAGTGATGGGTTGTTTGCGATCGATTCGGCTCTTGTAGGTGAACGTTGGGAGCCGGCTCGCATATCAGAAACTATTTATACAAATATATATATAAAAAAAATAAGATATGAATAAATAAAAAGATTTAAAAATAACGAAAAAAAAAACCTAATGAAATAATATAGGCCTCAATGCTCAAGCGCACACATTAGTTCTGACTGTCTGCTCAGACTAAAAGCCTCACCTGTTGTTCCTGTCAATCAGACACGCAGTGTCAACCAATGACCCAAAGATGCGTGAGGGAGGGCGGAGCCAAATTATGTTGTTCAGATTGTATTTGAATTGTTACATTTATATGCACTTTGTTTATATACAATAAGTTATACTTTAAATGCAAATGTTTAATAGTATTATTTTTCTTAACAAATCAATGCATTTTTAAATACATTGTGGTTAAGGTAGAGTGTAATTACATTTAATAATTTAATTAAAATTGTTTTAACACCAATTATGAAAAGAGCCGGAAAGCCCATTGCTAATCTGAAAAGAGATATATAACATCTCACGGCGGCATATCCAGTGCTCTGGATGAGACCGGAGAAACCATCAGGCTCGGTGTCAGCAGCCTTGAGGAGGCAAGTGCTGCAGTCTGAGGAGGAGAAGAGGAAGCAGCTGAAAATAAAGATAAACATCGCATACTTCAGTGTGAAAGAAGAACTTTTCGTCAAATTCGGGCCGCTTATCAGACTCCACCACAAAAACTGAGTTTACATGAATCCCACATACGACAATGTGCGGAGATGATCGGTCAAATTGCTGACATAATGAGAGATCGCTGGCTGACCTCTAAGTATGCCAGACGGTCAACATACAAAAGCAGCTGGACTACTGATATCATTTGATTTTAGTAGGCATGGGTCAGTGTGTGATTTGGGAGGTATGTGCTGTCCCTTAGAACACGCACACACACTCATACACACAGTATAAATATGTATGTAATAAATCGTTTGTTAATAAACTCTGTATTTTATTTTCACTGTGCTCCTAAATTATTTCATTTAGGAGCGCATGTACTCCTTGGGAAAAAAGCTAGCGTAGAGCCCTGCACCACCATTCTTCACCGTTGGGATGGTATTGTGCAGGTGATGAGAGGTGCCGGTTTCCTCCAGACATGATGCTTGGAACTGAGGCCATACAGTTCAGTCTTCGTGTCATCAGACCAGAGAATCTTTTGTCACAGTCGGAGAGTCCTTTAGGTTCTTTTTTGCAAATTCCAAGTGGGCTTTCATGTGTCTTGCCCCAAGGCGGCTTCTGTCTGGCCACTATAACATAAAGCTGAGATTCGTGGGGTGTTGCAATGAAGGTTGTCCTTCTGCAAGTTTCTCTAATCTCCACACATGATCTCTGGAGCTCAACCAGAGTGACCATCGAGTTCTTGGTCACCCCTCTCACCAAATCACTCACTCTTGCTAAATTTCAAGCCTCATAGCAAAGGGTCTGAATAATGATGTTGATGTGATATTTCTTTTTTTCTTCTTTTTAATACATTTGCAAAGTTATCAAAAATATTTTTTTTTGCTTTGTCTTTATAGGGTATGGAGTGTAGATTGATGTGAAAAAATAAATACATTTAAAGCATTTAGGCATAAGGCTGCAACATAACAAAATGTGAAAAAAGGGGTATTGAATGGCATTCTCAACTCATTTGACTTCTATAATGACATTTCAGAGTGAAGCATTACATTCTACAATTTGATCCATTGGGAATCAATTGGATTGGCATCTACCGGATAGGTGGTTGGAGGGAAGGTTATTGAATTGTAACAAAAGCAATTACATCATGGTAATATTTGTATACTGAATTGTGACTGGTCATCTTTCTTGCATTTATTTGCACACTAAATTATGAATGTTTTTTCTGGCATAGTAGGATGGTGGCCAAATTAAAGGGTAGTCCCTCAAAAAGGTTGCCGGAGATCTGACATCCAAATGTTAATACTACCTGCCAAAGACATAATAGAAATAGCATTCCACAGAACCAGTAAAATCTAAAATACACTGAAATTACAAGCCCATTTTTCACTTTAATAATTAAAGTTTAATAAATCATTAGAAGTGACCCTTTTCCATATAAACAAACACAATTTTACAAAATTATTTCCAAAATGTCTTAATAAATTTAGTTAAATTAAAAAAAGGCAATGTTATTTTAAAAGTAACCAGGAGGCAGAGCTGGTGTTTTGGTTGAATCAGGGCTACTCTGCGGTAGTGGTGTTGATTTGAGTTATCAAAGTCTGCAGGGCTTGAAGTCTGGCCATGACCCAATGAGGAGGAAACAGGCTGTGGTCAGGCCTTTCTATTGTCTGCAAGGCTTTCAAGGCACTTTCAGCTGTCTGAAGGTACTGTTCATACGCCTCTTCCACTTTAGTCTCCTGTCTTGCCCTTTTTGGACATGGCTGGCACAGGGGGGGGAGAAGGGCAAGCATATTACTAAATATAATTTCAATAGATGTCTAATGGGCAAGTACATAATTTATCTGGCCAAAATAACTGTTCTCTTATGGGGGATACTCACCTCCTCAGCAACAGCTGTGTGTACAGGTGAGCCACTCTCTTTCTCCAGTCGTTCACAGTGTTTCTCAATAATATCCCTCCCCTCCTTCAGGCGCTTTAATCTAGCTTCCCCAGATTCATTCTGTGAGACAGTCTGTAGAGTGTAATGCATTAATATATATAAGCAGCAATTATGACAATAAGACAAAATTCTTATAATTTCAATCATAAGTCTGCATTTATCATATCTCTCATTTCCTACCTTACTGAGGAAGTTTACCACTTTGGTTTTGACCTCCTCTGATGTCAAGGTTTGGGAAATCACTTCCTCGTGGTTGGTTATCTTAAAGTTACAAAAGAGACATGTGAGCTGGATTAAAACAAGCCATCTTAATCTTAGCTACCTAAATAAATTGATTCAAATAGATGGGACTTGAGACATTTTACCAAATCAAACATTGACATAGGCCTAGTTAGAGGAAATTATGACTTTAGTTTACATAAAAGAATAAAACATTTTTCACCTTACTGTATTTACAGTACATGTTCAAATGGAAATGCACCCTTTAATTCAGAATGACTAATTTAGACCACTGTTTGTTTCATATTCTGTGTTGTTCCAAAGAACATATGATTATCAGTTCTGATTTACTTAAATATAATTGTTCAGGATATAAAAACAAGTGTTCAGGATGTAAAAACAAAAAAGTTATATAATGGGGAAATTCTGACCTCTGCAAAAAGACCAAATGACTCCAGGACATGTTGGATTATCAGCCAGGATGGGTGAGTCAGTAGATCGTTATACAAAGTACTGATTCTGGGTAAAACTTGGCACTGTGATCACAAACACAAACAAATAGACATATTAATATGACAACAAAATGAACTGACCGGATGACTTATTTCCTATCTGAAAAAACTACATTATACTCATATTCCACTAATACCTGAATACTGGGAGGAAAAAATATTTTTCCCATGGAGGCAAGAAACTCCAAAGCAGCTAAGAGTAGGTCATCAGGGCATTTCTGGAGAGTCAAACCACTAAAACAGGAAAGAGCCTGCAATGTGCCAACAAAAAAAAAAAAACCCCAGTAAAAACAGAGCATTTAACGAAATACAAAGCTTTAAAAAGAAATAGAGAACTATGAAGAATGTTATAAGAATACATGGGGGAGGGGGCGGGGGGTGTAGAAAATAAGCACTGAATGTAATGTTAGAAGATCACCTGAATGATAACATGTGGCTCTATACTTTTGATCAAAATGGCTGATATTGACAGGAGTAACTTCACAGTGCACTGGAGAGGAGGATAAATTTGAACCTGAGAAAAGAGATAAACAACTGGAATAAATATAAACATAAATCCACTACAATAGAACAAGTAAACCAGACAAGCATCGAGTTGACTTTCTTCAAGACATATCACCTATTTGAGTGGCAGTGCTCAACATTTGTAAACCTAAACTTTAGTGTGTGTAAAACCATCTGATCACCTGGTTGCTACACATGCGACTCCACAACTGAGAGATAATCTTCACAGAAGACCCCACACATTCAGGCTGCAGGTTGTTCCCTCCCACCACCACCAACACACAGCCAAGTACGCTGTTCTTAAATCACAGAAAAACAAAGGAGTTAAAACGTGATTGCTTTTTAAGGGCACTTAAGACGTGTCAGATTTATCTGACAATCTACATGTGTTATTCTAAAACACAATAAAATGCTTACGTCTTAAATCAGAAAAAGAGTTTTTCATGGTCAAAATGTTTAAGTGGAGGGTTTTGTTCAGTGTTGATAACAAAACATGAATCCCTTATCAAAATTTGTTCAGGGTCAGGGAGTGGCATAAAGCACATTTACAGCCTTGGACCTACAATCTGGATAAGAGCGTTTCAGTTTCCTACAACAACTGCATGGCATGCAATTATGGATGTCCAGTATAATGCTACAGGGACCTTGTGAGAAGAAAACATCACACAAGTCTGATTATGCAGACTTAAGAGGAAAAAAGATTGTTCACTGATGCATCACATTTCTCTCTCAAAAACTTCTTGATTGGAACTTAAAATAGTTCGTATTTAAAAATCATACATAGCACAAAACATTATAGATACAGATAAGCATGATAAAATGGAAGGCACATCCGCAGTGGCATTTACAGTTGAAGTCAGAAGTTTACATACACTTGGGTTGAAGTCATGTAAACTAATTTAACCACTCCACAGATTTCATATTAGCAAACTGTAGTGTTGGCAAGTTGTTTAGGACATCTACTTTGTGCATGACACAAGTAATTTTTCCAACAATTGTTTACAGACAGAATGCTTCACTTTTAATCCACTTTTCAATTCCAGTGGATCAGAACTTTACATACAAAGTTAACTGTAGGGATGCACCAGTCCGATTCCTGGATCGGTATCGGCTCCGATACTGAGGTTTTTAAACACATCGGGTATCAGTCCGATGAGCCCGATCCAAACTCGATACTGTGTGTTAGTCACGTTCGTTACTGTCAAACCAAAAAAAAATAATTATTAAAACACAATGAAAGTTAGTTCATATGACTTGTGCATTTGATTCAAAGCCACTTGAAGACATGCGATAGAGCTCTGTGATTCACAAAAGGCTGTGTTTAACAAGTAAATATATTAAATGAATGCGCAGCTCCAGCGTGCTATTGAATGGCGCTGCTCTGTTTACACACACACACACACACACACACACACTTGCAATTTTTGCCTTCAACTGGGGCACAATATTTGAGCGCTACTCACGAACATCTCAGATGTAGATGCTCAATAGATGTTCACTTATATGCATTTAATAGCAGGGTTTATTGAACAGATGATTGAAACAGTGATGTAAACATTGTGAGTAAATTTTGTTGAGCAGAGTGGCAAACAGCAGGTGAGTAATATCCAGACAGGGTACAGATGCTGGTCATATGGTTTAATGATAAAGAATATCATTAAAAAGTTGATTTATTTCAGTAATTCCATTCAAAAAGTGAAACTTGGATAATGTATACATTCATTCCACACAGACTGATATATTTCAAGTGTTCATTCCTTTTAATTTTGATGATTATAACTAACAACTAATGAAAAACCCCAAAATCAGTATCTCAGAAAATTTGAATATTGTGAAAAGGTTCAATATTTACTAATTAATTAACTCAAAACACCTGCAAAGGCCTTTAAATGGTCTCTCAGTCTAGTTCTGTAGGCTACACAATCATGGGGAAGACTGCTGACTTGACAGCTGTCCAAAAGACGACCATTGACACCTTGCACAAGGAAGGCAAGACACAAAAGGTCATTGCTAAAGAGGCTGGCTGTTCACAGAGCTCTGTGTCCAAGCACATTAATAGAGAGGTGAAGGGAAGGAAAAGATGTGGTAGAAAAAAAGTGTACAAGTAATAGGGATAACCGCACCCTGGAGAGGATTGCGAAACAAAACCCATTAAAAAATGTGGGGGAGATTCACAAAGAGTGGACTGCAGCTGGAGTCAGTGCTTCAAGAACCACCACGCACAGACGTATGCAAGACATGGGTTTCAGCTGTCGCATTCCTTGTGTCAAGCCACTCTTGAACAAGACACAGTGTCAGAAGCGTCTTGCCTGGGCTAAAGACAAAAAGGACTGGACTGCTGCTGAGTGGTCCAAAGTTATGTTCTCTGATGAAAGTAAATTTTGCATTTCTTTTGGAAATCAAGGTCCCAGAGTCTGGAGGAAGAGAGGAGAGGCACAGAATCCACGTTTCTTGAAGTCCAGTGTAAAGTTTCCACAGTCAGTGATGGTTTGGGGTGCCATGTCATCTGCTGGTGTTGGTCCACTGTGTTTTCTGAGGTCCAGGGTCAACGCAGCCATCTACCAGGAAGTTTTAGAGCACTTCATACTTCCTACTGCTGACCAACTTTATGGAGATGCAGATTTCATTTTCCAACAGGACTTGGCACCTGCACACAGTGCCAAAGCTACCAGTACCTGGTTTAAGGACCATGGTATCCCTGTTCTTAATTGGCCAGCAAACTCGCCTGACCTTAACCCTATAGAAAATCTATGGGGTATTGTGAAGAGGAAGATGCGATACGCCAGACCCAACAATGCAGAAGAGCTGAAGGCCACTATCAGAGCAACCTGGGCTCTCATAACACCCGAGCAGTGCCACAGACTGATCGACTCCATGCCATGCCGCATTGCTGCGGTAACTCAGGCAAAAGGAACCCCCACTAAGTATTGAGTGCTGTACATGCTCATACTTTTCATGTTCATACTTTTCTAAAAATCCTTTTTTTGTATTGGTCTTAAGTAATATTCTAATTTTCGGAGATACTGAATTTGGGATTTTCATTAGTTGTCAGTTTTAATCATCACAATTAAATGAAATAAACATTTGAAATATATCAGTCTGTGTGTAATGAATGAATATAATATCCAAGTTTCACTTTTTGAATGGAATTACTGAAATAAATCAACTTTTTGATGATATTCCAATTATATAACCAGCACCTGTATATACACATGATGAACAGATAACTCAACACTCTTATGACACTTGCAGGCAATAATGAAAACAAAAAGGTATGTATTGCATAGCAGAATGTTCTGGAGTCTGAGATACTATCGATGAGAACAGACAAAGAGTGTGTGTGAAAGCGGGGTATATATGCGGGTCCTTGATTAGATACTAATGATATGCAGGTGCATGTAATCAGATACATAACTATTATAATATATTATTATTATAATTTGTTTAAAAATTATAATATTTAAGTTGAATGTTTTACAAAAAAATAACTGAAAAGTGAGCTGATATCTTACAACTAAACTGAAAAAAAGAGATCTGAATCCTTTAAAGTCCAGATGCAAATTGAAAAACATTTGCAAAAAAAAAGGCTTCTTTTCTGCTGATGACTTGTAATGAAATTACTGTTAATTTTGCTGCTACATTATCCAGTATACTAGTTAACAATAAAGTTTTTCTTAAGCTATACATTTATATTTAAACAATGTGTAGTTAGAGGTTTGTGTTTCAATTAGTTTCACACAATAATGTAAAGATATTTGAAACTGATTACGCAAAAAAGCAAAACTGATTTCCGATATTGGAAGAGAAAAAGTGGTATCGGTGCATCCCTGGTTAACTGTGACTTTAAGCAGCTTGGAAAAGTCCAGAAAATGATGTCAAGCCTTTAGGCAATTAGCTTAAGAAACCGCTCAGGAAGGAGATGCATTCAGTCTCATAGAGATGAACGTAGTTTGGTGTGAAAAGTGCAAATCAATACCAGAACAGCAGCAAAGGACCTTGTGAAGATGCTGAAGGAAACAGGTAGACAAGTATCTATATCCACAGTAAAACGCGTCCTATATTGACATAACCTGAAAGGTTGCTCAGCAAGGAAGAAGCCACTGCTCCAAAACTGCCATAAAAAAAAAAAGCCAGACTACAGTTTGCAAGTGCACATGGGAAAAAAGATCTTACTTTTTGGAGAAATATCCTCTGGTCTGATGAAACAAATATTGAACTGTTTGGCCATAATGACCACTGTTATGTTTGGAGGACAAAGAGTGAGGCTTGCAAGCCGAAGAACACTATCTCAACCATGAAGCATGTGGGTGGCAGCATCATGTTGTGGGGGTGTTTTGTTGCTGGAGGGACTGGTGCACTTCACAAAATAGATGGCATCATTAGGAAAGATAATTATGTGGATATATTGAAGCAAAATCTGAAGACATCAGCCAGGAAGTTAAAGCTCTGTCGCAAATGGGTCTTCCAAATTGACAATGACCCCAAGCATACCTCCAAAGTTGTGGCAAAATGGCTTTAGGACAACAAAGTCAAGGTATTGGAGTGGCCATCACAAAGCCCTGACCTCAATCCGATAGGAAATTGGTGAGCAGAACTGAAAAGTGTTACGCGCAAGGAGGCCTACAAACCTGACTCAGTAACACCAGTAATGTCTGGAGGAATGTGCCAAAATTCCAGAAACTTATTGTGAGGAGCTTCTGAAAGGCTACCCAAAATATTTGACCTAAGTTACACAATTTAAAGGCATTGCTACCAAATGCTAAAGTGTATGTAAACTTCTGACCCACTGGGAAAGTGATGAAAAAAAACAAAATCTGACATCTCAAATTTTTTAAATAAAGTAGTGATCCTAACTGATCTAAGACAGGGAATGTTTTCTACAATTAGTCTTCCTTACCTGCAGTAGTAAAAAAAAATTGAGAAGCATTTTAGAATCAGACAGATAATCTCAGAATCAAAACTGAATTTAATTGTAAGGTACCTAAAAATTCCCACCTCCGAATTAAACTGTGGAAAAGCTATTATATCATAGTATTTTTTCCCTGTTGAGTATCAAATGTTTGCTGTAGTAGGTGGCAGCAGTGTTTCTCCAGTTCTCTCACCAGTCTTGGTAAGCCTCCCATTCGGCAGCCACTGTTCTGCCATTCCTGCAGTACAACAGAGGCCCTGGACAGCACCTCTTCCTCCACCCGCATACGTGCCTCTGCACACAGACACCTCAGCAGAATGTGATGCCATACACCCAGGTTCTCTTCCTGAGAAGGAGGGAAATGCTCCACAAAATCCACCTGACACAAGCACACCACAACAACACATCACATATTGAAGACATGCCATTTTACTACTGAACAACTGTGGGAAAAGAAACAATAATAGGAATCCGAAGACAAACTCAATGTTCTGAGGATCATGGTGATGTTCAGTACAAAGGTGTGAAGGTAATGTTCTTTGCAGAGTTAGTTGTCTAGTCATAAGCTATGGTGCTATATCTGGAAGGCAGAGAAATAGAAACCGATACTGACCTGGTGTTTTGGAGTCATGAGAAAAAGCAAGCGTCGAAGCAGCAAGGCCAGGTGGACCAACTGGTAACCCTCACCAGAACATGACCTTATCTGGACAATACAGGTCACAGAAGCCATTAGTTCATTACTAAAGACCTTCAAATTTAATAGAATTTTCAGACGGAGATTAAAATGGTAAACACTCTCCAAAAAGGACACTTCTATGTACTTGTAAAGTACAATGGACCCCACAAATGTGGACACACTTAAAATTATATGAATGTCATTGCATTAGATATCAAAATCAATAGAAGTTAAGCTCAATCGACGGCATTTGTGGCATAATGTTGATTACCACAAATATTAATTTCAACTTATCCCTCATTTTTGTTAAATAAAAAAAAAAAAAAGCAAAAATGGAGGTTACAATGAGGTACTTATAATGGAACGTTTTAGAGGGTTTGAAGACAGAAATCTGAAGATTATAATCTTATAAAAGCACAAATTCATTCTTGTGTTAAAACTAGTGTATTAATTGAGCAATAAAAGTTGTTTAAATTGTAATTTTTACAGTCATTTATGGTTTGTTGACAACATAGTCATGGCAACGATGTTGTAAAATTGGCTAGAACTTTACACAGTAAATTATTTCATCACTTAAAAATCTTTTTAAAGTTTAAACTCATATTGTTTGTCTTGTGGATACACTTTTGAAAAAGTCTTAAGTTAAAAAATTAGCCCCATTCACCTCCATTGAAAGGGCTTCATTATCACCTCAATGTTTTTTTTGTTTGTTTTTTTTTTTTAAGAAAAGGAGGAGCAGGGGGCCTGTCACAAGTTCGAATCGAGGGCGTGCTGAGTGACTCAGGCTTCCTAAGCAACCAATTGGCCTGGTTACTATTGTGGGCAGGGTCACGTTAGGGTAACCTCCTCATGGTCACTATAATGTGGTTCTTGCTCTCAGTGGGTCACGTGACGAGTTGTGCGTGGATGCTGCGGAGAATAGCGTGAAGCCTCAACACGCGCTACGTCTCCCGTGGCTCAACAAGCCACGTGATAAGATGCGTGGATTGACGGTCTCAGGCGGTCTTCGTCCTCCACCACCGGATTGAGGAGAGTCACTACGCCACCACGGAGGACCTAGAGCGCATTGGACATGCCAAATTGGGGAGAAAAATCCCTAATACCCCCAAAAAGGAGGGGGAAGTCAAAATACATTTTTGTTGTGATCAATATTATTCCACAAATGCTGTCGATTGAGCTAAATCTGTTGAAAAAAATAAATAAATTTTTGGACACTTTCTGGATGTCAACTATGTCAACATGTTGATGTTTATTTTTCTTTTATGCTTAGCAATACCAAGACTGAACTAATGCAGAAATAAAAATAAAAAATAAAAAAGATTTAAAAAAAAATCGTTCAGTTGACAGTTCATAGATGCTACTTGGTTAGAATTTTTCCCAATTAAATTCACAAAACCATTTTGGGGCCGTCGCAGGGCTTTTCTTGGACACCTTTTCTGATGACTCAAGAATGAATCAGATCCACACATATATACAGTATATAACCCCTAGTATATTATTAATTCATTGTGTCATTCTAATCAATAATATTTTCCCCAGTAATAGACAAATTCATGGTTTAAACCCACACTATGGTTCAAAGACATTAAGACAGAGCATGCAAGAGAAACGCTACAATATTGGTGTGACAGACAGACGCTCATTTGACACCAACTGTCAGCTCATTCCAGGTGTAAAAGACAAAGAGGGTCCCCTGTGGCCCAACAATACAGACAGGATTCCAGAAAACCACAAGAGGTCAGAAAAGTTCACATTCCCAAGTGATTCCACTCACCAGGTGAGCAATAAGGAGAACGTGATGAAAACACAACTCAGCCGTGCCATACCTGAAGAGAGATAGAAAACAACTCTGATAGTGTACAAGCATGTTCTTCACAAACATCTTGTATTCTTTGGGGCCATTCGCACTTATCATTCATGTTCAGCATCTCTGTGACAGCTTTAAAAATGTGTACTCATTACGTTTACGCTCCTGGGTGTGTCCGAACACTCACCGTGCCAGAAAGCACCAGACATCTGTTGCCAAGACAGCCGTCTGTGTGTCTGCCTGCAGTACGGCAGCTAACAGTGACCGCTCCTGAAAGCGGCAGCACAGGACAGCAAAATGATATGCCATTTCTTCATGTCTTAGTGAGTGCCAGTTAATTGTCACCTTGCTTAAGTAGAAAATTATCTCAGTTCAATATTTGATGCTAGTTTGAGTAAAATTAGGAGAATTAAAGACAAAACATGTTATGCATGCATTGCAGAAAACTATTCTTCATTTCCTCAAAGCTTTTACTTCTATATCAGCATTATATAAAAAAAAAAATAATAATAATAATTGATATAGTCACACATTATACATAATTTGTTTTGCATATATACAGTGAAATTATTTCTTTCACATATCTCAACTAAGCTGGGGTCAGAGTGCAGGGTCAGCCACAATACGGCCCTTTTGTAAGCAATCATAGACCACTCTGTAGACAACTCTTCTCACAGTATATTTTAAAGAGAAATTTTGCCTGTATTGAGCAGACTTTTTCCTCAATACTCAACACGTACCACAAGTTGGAACAGATTTCGACAAATGTTCCTTTGATCGTTGGTATTGAATGTTTTTGTTGTATGGTTAATGTTTTCATCGTACATGTTTATTTTTTTTTTTTTTTTAAGATTTAGACAAATGTTCAAAAGAGCACTGATCAGGGCCTGGGTAGCTCAGTATTGATGCTGACTATCACCCCTGGAGTCGTGAGATTGAATCTAGGGTGTGCTGAGTGACTCCAGCCAGGTCTCCAAAGCAACCAAATTGGCCAGGTTGCTATGGAAGGTAGAGTCACATGGGGTTACCTCCTCGTGGTCATGATTAGGGGTTCTCACTCTTAATGGGGCGCGTGGCAAGTTGTGCATGGATCACGGAGGGTAGCATGAGCCTCCACATGCTGGGAGTCTCTGCGGTGCCATGCACAGCGAGTCACGTGATAAGATGGTAAGGCAACCGAGACTTGTCCTTCCCCACCTGGATTGAGGTAACCACACCACCACGAGGACCTACTAAGTAGTGGGAATTGGGTATTCCAAATTGGGAGAAAAGGGGATAAAAAAAATGTTTTATAAAAAAAAAAAAGAAAACTGACCAGTGGAGGGAAGTGTTGAGCAGGCAGCACAGCCACACAGGCACAAATATGCACACACACATGCTGGTGCAAGCTGACTGAACCCTGAGCCTGCCCCCGAAACATTACCCCCGGCAACCACACCGGCACCACACGCTCCAACATACACCACTGGAAACTTTGTAACACTGCCTCAAACACAGACAATCTGCAGAGTGACAAAGAGAGAGAGAGAATGATGTTATTAGTATAATTTTCTTTCACCGATAATACTAGGCTTAACCTAAAGTAAACAAAATCTCAATTAAGCTATAATGTGTACCTGGGAGTTTCCTCTGAGAACTGACTGCCGTCACTCCATAACCGCAGTGCCTCCTCTGGCTGGACAGAGAGTTTACCCAGTACATTCACCAGTAGCAGACACTGTGGTAGACAAAGCTCTGTGCTGCACTCTAAAAACACACAAACACCAAAAAACAGAAGTCTCACTTATAATTGTTATTTTTGGCACACTTATATTTATATTTTTTGGAACTACACCACTTTGTGTCGCACCCCCAAAAACATGTGCTTTGATCCTGAAGGAAATGTGAATATCACACATTTCTTTGCCTAATTGCCTGTTGTGGATGAAGAATTCTGTGAATGAAGACCTTTTAACAACCATGTACTGTATTATTAATACATATACATGCATGCTTAATCCAGATACAAGGAAAACATTATCAGAGGTAAAAAAGTAAATTTCTCAGTTGTTTCCAAATCTTCAATGAATTATTGTTACATTTTATTATTTTGAAGAGCTTTTATCCAAAGCAACTTACTTAAGAGGAATAATACAACATAAGCGATTAATCTAAAGGGGACAGTAGTACAAAAAGTGCTGCTTTACAATGTTTTAATTGCATCAGAAAAATACTATCCAAGTGCAACAATAAGATATGATTTCAGATATGATGCATTCATACAGATTTAATGCTGCCGGAGAAGCAGATCTGTAATAAAAAATGTATGCTTATGATGTCTATGGTGATAAATTCATCACACCGGGAAAAAAAAAGAATTATTTTATGTGAGATAATTGGCTTAATTTTGGGCTTGTTTTTCCAAGACAACATTGTTTGTTTCTCTTGCAAGATCTGGCAGCACTGCAATTGTTATTTCACCCACACTTTTCATTTTAAAATTAACGTTATTAACAGTTTTTTTTTTTTATCTTGATCTATCCAGTTACCATTTGAAAAGGAGGCTGCAAAACTTCTGAATTGGGATGAAAAAAAAAAACTGTTTTTGCTCAGAACGAACCAAAAGGAAAAACATTTAGTTTTTAGTCCCTGGTGGTAATGTTAGCAAAACTGAAGGATTTCTCCAAAACTACGGGCCTGAATTTAACTGACAACATTCAATTGCATCCAATATGCATAACTGATCTCATCACTGAGTCCAATTGTAGTATACAGTAGTCTCTAAAATGGTTGCACAAGCTGAAGATGATATTATAGACACAAGCACTGCTCTACAATAATGAAAGGCCAAAAGCACTCATTCACTTAAGGTGTCCTGGGATATCACAGGATGTACACTCAGCAATGTGCAAGTGCTGCCCGTGGACATTCAGTCTCTCTGCATTCATTGTATAACCATGTACTTAACAGGAAAGAAATTCATCTCCCATTCTTTTCACTCTCCTGTTTAAATGTGCAGTTTTTGTAGACAGTGACCTGTTGAGTGATCTCTGACCTTACCATGGACGAGCTGAAAATGTTTAGGAGCAAATGTTAGATGCATTTGTAACAAGGACAAGTCAGTTAAGGGCAATGATATCCTAGCTAAATGTATTTTTGTTAAGATAGTTTCAAAGAAACTAGGTAAATTCATAATCTAAATCAGTAGATAATCAGAAATGATATACAGCCATGGCCAAAAGTATTGGCAGTGACATAAATTTTGTGTTTCGCAAATTATTCTGCTTCAGTTGTTGTGGTGTTGATTCACATTGTTTCTAGATTATTGTGGAGAGTGATTAGATGTATTTTAAATAATTGCAAAAAGCTTCATTGGCCAAAAAAAATTAACTATCACAAAAAAACAAATTTCACTGTTTTTCGGTCCTGGCACAAAATGACCAGCCAAAATCATTTCACTAATCATATCAGCAGCACCTGGGAAAGTGTGAATGAGTAATCATGAGAGACGTCAGGTGAAATCAATCTATCATAAGAGCAGACTGTTTGCTATAAAAGGAGGGAAGAAGTACTTCCAATCATTGTGTACTTGTTAGCAATGATTACACCTAAAGAAAGATGTGCAGCCATCATCACTTTGCATCAAAATGGCCTCACATGCAAGGAAATTGCTGCAAAGAATATTCCACCTGAAAGAACCATTTATCGGATCATCAAGAACTTCGAGGAGAGAGGTTCAACTGCAGTGAAGAAGGCTTCAGGACATCCTAGATTGTCCAGCAAGCGCCAGGACTGTCTCCTCCTGAGGAGTCAGCTACGGAATAGTGTCACCACCAGTGCAAAGCTTTCTCAATATTGGCAGCGGGTTGGTGTGAGTACATCTGCACACACTGTGAGGCGAAGACTTTTGGACAATGGCCTGGTGTCGAGAAGGGCAGCAAAGAAGCTACTTCTCTCCAAGAAAAACATCAAGAACAGACTGAAATTCTGCAGGAAGTACAAGGATTGGACAGCAGAAGACTGGTGCAAAGATATTTTCTCTGATGAAGCCCCCTTACGACTGTTTGGGACTAGTGTTGTCAAAAATATCGATATTTCGATAAATATCGATACTAAAATATCTGAACGGTACCAATACTAATTTCCCGAAGTATCGATACTAGCCGAGCTGTCACTTTCACTTCTCTCCAAAGGCGCGTTGACAAACACCACACACACACACACACACACACACACACACGCACTCGTCTCATTCGCTCTGGTTAAATAGCAAAAGTGAAGTGAATGTAAAGATGGCGAGTGCATGCGGCGCCCCCGCGACCAGTTTTGGTTGATAAAGAACACAGCAGGAGTGCTATCTGGAAATATTTTTGATATGAAGCCAGACATCCCAAGTCTCCCGGAAGTTCCGGAGTCTCCCGCATATTGATAGCTTCTCCCTGATGCCCGCAAATTAGTTCAAATCTCCGGAATCTATAGCGCACATGCGAGACAGAACATACTGCGCGCATAACATAGATAGCGCCAGCACACAACATACATAGCGCAGACGGCAGAGAGGGAGAGAGCGAGAGACCTTATGAAAGCTAGTCAACCCCAACACCCCCTTGACGTTTAAGTATCTTTTGTTGACATTGAGATTGGATTTGATTTGACTTGGAAATACAAAAGATTGCACTTTTTATTTACTTGCACTTTATTGGTTTTTGAATGTATGGCAATCTGAGAGGCTTTTGAACAAGTGCACTACCTCTGGACATTTTGTTCATGTAAAATATACCTCATTGTCATGTTCTAGACTTAGTTCTACCCCCTTAATATAGTGGCAGTTTTTTTTCTCCGTGGTATCGAAAATGGTATCGAATATCGATATTTTTCAAGGTATCGTATCGAAGTAAGAAATTCTAGTATCGTGACAACACTATTTGGGACATTTGGAAAATCGATAGTCCGGAGAAGAAAAGGTGAACGCCACTATGAGTCATGTGTCGTGCCAACAGTGAAGCATCCTGAGACCATCCATGTGTGGGGTTGCTTTTCATCCAAGGGAGTGGGCTCTCACACAATTCTGCCCAAAAGCGCTGCCATGAATAAAGAATGGTATCAAAATGTCCTGCAAGAGCAACTTCTCAAAACAATCCAGGAGCAATTTGGTGATGATCTACGCATTTTCCAGCATGATGGCGCACCATGCCACAAGGCAAGAGTGATAATGAAGTGGCTTGGAGGTCATAACATTGAAATTTTGGTTCCGTGGCCAGGCAACTCCCCACATCTGAATCCCATAGAGAACCTATGGTCAATCCTCAAAAGGTGAGTGGACAAACAGAAGGCCACAAATTGCAATCAAATCCGAGCACTAATAAGTCAAGAATGGATCGAAATCAGTAAGGATTTGGCTCAGAAGCTGATATCCAGTATGCCAGAGCGAATTTCAGAGGTTATAAAGAACAAGAATCAACACTGTAAATATTGATTCTTTGCACAAATTGAGTGTTTTTGCCAATAAAAGCCTTTAAAACTTATGAAATGCTTATCATTGTTTTCCAGTATACCATAGAAACATGTGAAAAAAATAATCTATAAATACTGAAGCAGCAAACTTTGCGAAACACAAAATGTCACTGCCAATACTTTTGGCCACGGCTGTACACTGATCTGCTATCTAGAGATATGTAATAAAGCCTATTTATTTTCTTTGTAACTTGATGCACTGGGCTTATCTTCAGCAGTGCGTCAATAAATTGTTGTCAGCAGAGGTGGCAGAAGACTGGAAGTTATGGTATTTTGTAAAAAGCAGCTCACGGTGGTCCGGGTTCAGGACAGACTCAGCAAAAGGCTGGAAGGACAAGAGATGTGACAGCATGGCATCCATGGGAACCAGAACTGCCACTCTTAACTCCTCACAGAGGGCAGGGGGTACAGATGGGGCATACACAGAGGGGGGGAACTTACTAAGAAAAAAAAAATGAATAAATAAAAAAACAAATCACACAATTAAGACAAAACTGACAGTGACAATCCATCCGCATTTGACATGACTTCAAAATCAGAGTGCCTATTTCATGAAACATAAGCAGAACTAATTTGTGTCATTCATAAAGCCTTTATCGGGTAAATACTGCTAATGAATTAAAAGAATGGTTTTGTGAAAGATTTACACAAACTTGTGTTCTACAAATAACGCACATTGCTGGTATGAAAATACGGTTTATCTGTACTAACCTTATGAAAAATATTGTTGATTACCTGTGGATTTGGAGATACAATTGGTGAAAACGATGGCAAGACTTAGCAAGGAAAGGTTTAAATTCCTGTCAAAAAATAAAATAAAAAAAAAATAACAAAATTCCAGAACATTATTCAGTTACAATTTCAGACTATATTGATATTTTGAATAATTTCCCATCAGTTACCTTTGTGTAGTGGACTAATGTGTTGGCAAAAAACCTACACATCTTTGTTGCTTTTTGGAAAAGCTTATACTCTGGAGTGCGCACAACTTCCTATGAGAAACAAAGGGAGGAAGGAAGGTATGACCTACAGTTAGAGAAAATTAGAAGTGAAAACAGATATTCTTATCATTACTATCCAAACATAGTAATTCTGTGATGAAAAATACTCTCCAGAGCAGAGTGGATAACCTTATTACTTAAGTGGAAATTCCCTACAGAATTGTGTGTAAAAATAGCTACATGCTTATTTCTAAGTACCACTATAAGAATCATCCGAATACCATAAAAAAACAATATATAAATGTGTAAAAACAATACATTGAAATTACAATAATGCTGGATTACTGCTGCCGATCCAGTTCTGTTGAGAACTACAGTAACTACAGTGCTGGTCTTCTGTACCTGCAGGCCTGCCTGTTGGATCTGTTCGGCCAGCTCAAGACTGTTCTGGATGGAGGTACACAAGTCTTCACACAATGAGGAAGCTATGTCAGTGTGGTTAAGCCGATCTTCTATGAGCGATTGGTACTTCACGCTCTGTCTGAAATCAGACACAAATATTTATTGGACTTCAGTAAATCTAGCAAATATTTACATGTCACTATGTAAAATATTATATATATTAGTGTCTAAACTTACCTTTCAATTATTGTTCAATGTAAAAAAATAAATAAATAAAAAACATTTTGTGAAAAAACACAGCAAATTAGCTGCAAATTCAACACTCACTTCTGCGGCACTAAACCAATTCTAAACTCATAACTAGACTGGCCTAACAGATATTTTAGAAATATATAAAATGCTAAACAAGAAGTTCAGTTCAGTTCAGTTAAAAAACTGGGGCATCTTAATCACTGGTTAATTCTTGACCCTGATGTATAATAATGTGTGTATTTACTTTGAAACTGTTATAAGGCTACATGTAGCACATGTCTCATACTCACTTGATGATGAATTTCCATGTGTTGGCATGTAGCGCTATGTCCAAACTGGATATGATTGTGCATATATCCAGCAGACTGTGAATCACTACAAGTCAAAACACAAAATGTTAAACAACTGTTTATTAGAACTTGCATGGAACAAATGGAACCTGTCTCTCAGTCACCGATAAACATGAACAAACCACACCTGTGACAACTTCTGATACCTCCTCCTCAGATGCTGTGTCCTCAATGTTGATTTTGTCAAACAGTTCCATCAGTCCCTTATGCAAAGAGTAGGCCTCTTTAAACATGCCCTGAAGGAGATCGCCCACCAATGACAGCCTTCCACTGTACATGAGCTCACTGTTCTATAAACACATCCACAACACACAAACAGTATATGGAAATTTACAGCAATTACAACTTTCCTCAATACCATTACTAGGGATGCACCAATACCACTTTTTCTCTTCCAAACCGATATTGGAAATCTCAGAATCGGCCTATACCAAGACAATACCAGTGTTGTACACCTCCAATTGAATCCAATTAGCCTATCAGAAGCTAATTGCCTAAAGGCTTGACATAATTTTCAGGACTTTTCCAAGCTGCTTATAAGGCACAGTTAACTAGGGATGCACTAATATAACTTTTTCTCTTCGGAAATCTCAGTATCGTCTGATACCAGTTTTGTTTTTTGCAAAACTCAGCCACATCTGGAGTCCACAAAGGAGGATGGTACGTTAACTCTATACACTGCTTAAAAGCTTCACTTTATTTAGTTGACCAGCTACTGGAAAGCTTGCTTATAAAACAACCAGGCCAATTTAACTGTTACACTTGTGTAAAATCACCATGCAACAACTGTGTAAGGGGGTTTAGATGGGCAAGGTGGCGTTGAGAACCAGCTTAACAATATAAATAATATTTAATTAAATAAAGACACAAACACACAGGACAGCTGCCAGCAATTCTCTCTCGAATGGTCTTCACCGGCCGCCTTTCAGCCTTGCGCACCCCATCAGGCTGATTGGGGACTGGGCGTGCTCTACAAACTGCTTTATACAGCACAATGAGCTAACAGCTAGCGGTCATGTTATTGTTTTGTGTCACGTTTAAGATGATATCACAGCAGTAAAGGCAGCACAACTATGACGATCAGCCTATAATCCCACTCATGTTGAGGCGGCACTAAACAGCAGTGGAAATGCATGCTCAGAAAAAAAGTTAGTCGAGTCGAAATGATGATTGCATTGGCACAGTACGAATTTATAGGCAAAATTTTATATGTACTGCATGTAAAAAAAAAAAAAATTAAAAAAAAATAATTTATCATAAAGTACCTTGCAGTGCTGAAAGGTATCCTTTAAAATTCGGATGATGCAAGAGGGCAAAGTGCGGATGGTGTCCAAGGAGACAGACTCTTCGAAGGAGCAGACATGACGTACACAGCCAGAGAGAGACTCAAGGGTCTGGACCATCATCTGGTGACAAACACATCAGTAGAATGTTCTACTGTTCCACCATCAGCAAATTAAGCAGTATTTAATTGCTGACTGTACTTGCTTGCAATATAAACAAATTTAATATGGCAGGTGCACACCTTCAGAATATTTCGTAAGAATGCATGCAGCTCTGTGTTCTGACTAGAGAGGCCTCCAATTTGCTTGTCGATTTCTTCCAAAAGACTTGTAAATATTTTTACTACCTGTGGATGAAAATACATGCCAACACACATTTCATTTGTGTTGAAAATTAGAGGCTTTAGAACACACATTTTGGGAATTTAGAGTTTAAGTGTGTAATTTCGGCACCACAAATGGCTTTCTTAAAGTTGTCTCTGCATATTAAGATTGGATAAGGGAAAGTATTTAAAAATGGAAAAAAAATTATCTACTTTAATTGGAAAGTTTAAGTAAATATCCCACCTTGGGTAAGACAGTGGAGAAACATTCCATCTCTAATTCAGATAAAGATAGATGAGGGAGGAACATGCTTGTGATTATTTGTAGGATGTCTGTGGGGGAACAAATCAACAAAACGGGTTTAAACAAATTATTACTTTTTACAAACGCAATGAAGATCTCCACAATATTAGTCACCTCCAAAAACTGGAAACTTGAAGGCAAGATAAACTACATTAAGGTACTTATTTGGCAACTCAACCTCTCTCAAAATATTATAATAATAATAATTATAATAATATTAATAGAGGTGCATCTGAGGCAGAAGGAATGCAGATGAGAGCAGCATTTAAAGTAATGGTGAACTAAAAAATGAAAATTCTGTTCATTTCCTCACCCACATCATCCCAGATATGTCTGACTTCTCCAGAATATGAACAAGGATTTTTAGAAGAATATCTAAGCCCTGTAGGACCATACAATGCAAGTGAATGCAGACTAAAACTTTGAAGCTCCAAAAATCATATAAAAGTAATCCATATTACTCCAGTGGTTTAATCCATGTCTTCTGAAGTGATCTATTTGGTTTTCAGTGAAAACGGACCAAAGTTTTACTCCTTTTTCACTATAAATCTTGACATCAGAAGTCTCCTTGGGGTTCATAATTTTCAAGCTCGATTACATTTCTTTGAGCATCATGTGTCAAGCACTAGGAAATAATCGAGATTGAAATCATGCTTGAGCCTAGAGACCGCAATGGCAAGATTTACAGTGAAAAAAGGCTAACATTTTGGTCTGTTCTCACAAACACCAATTAGATTGCTTCAGAAGACTTGGATTAAACCACAGGAGTAAATTATTTTATGCTGCCTTTTATGTGCACTTTGGAGCTTCAAAGTTTTTGTCACCATTCACTTGCATTGTGAGGACCTACAGAGTGGAGATATTATCTTCTTATAAATCTTAATTTGTTCTCTGCAAAATAAATAGTTATACACATCTGGGACAGCATGTGGGTTTGTAAATTAGTGAATTAAAATTTTTGGGTGAACCATTCCTTTCAGGCAGTTCAGACTTACTTGTGTGCTCTTCCCAGCTGTCAGTGTCATGATGCATAGCGTGAAAAGTGTCAAGGTTACACCAATTATAAGTAAGTAACTTCCTAAACAAACAAATACACGTGTGTAACACCTATATTCATTTAAGTACTTGAAAGTGAAACGCCTCTAAAAAGAGATTCGGGAAAGGATATAACTAGTTTGGGCAGGACAGATTTGAGTTCTTGTTGACAAGTTTCCTTGTTCCACTGAGAGACCTCGTCCAAAAGAGTCACTTGAGACATCGTGGTCTCTTTTCCAAAGCACACCTGTGTTGCAAGCACATTTCCTAATTAAATGATCCATATTGCACAGCACACAAGGCATTAAAGTTGCATGCACCGATACAATAAATAACCAATTTATCGTTGCCATAACATATGTTCCGTGCATTTGCTAAAAGGTTAAGTTAGCTAGCTTCATACACATAGTTTTTTTTTTTTTTTTTTTTTTTTTATAAATATCAAGCATCTGCTGAGAACTTACCGACGCACTCAAAGGAAGAACGACATTAAAATTAGTTCTAATTAAGTGTATGATTTTACTCTAATTACAAGCTACATGTTTTTGTCTTACTTTTGAGTTGGCCTCTTTCTGTTCTGCCGGGCTATTTCTTCTTCTTTGGATTTATGGCGGTTGGGAAACCACTTTTGGTGCATTTCCACCACCTACTGGGATGAGTGTGAAGCGTTGAAGTAGAAGCGGTAAAATTTTTTTTAAAAACTTTAAGCCTAAATTCTTCTATACAGATCTGTTTCTTTTAAATAATTTAAGATAACTTTATACACGTTTTGAAGACTTGTTCAAAAGGTAATGTCAGACAGTTTATACCAAGTGTTTTTTATTATTTCTTTGAGCTGGAATCTTTCACTGTCATATGCAATGCAATTTAGTAGCACATGCTCCACAGTCTCCGGAAGACCACATTTATTACAGGTACCAAATTCATGTTTACCTATTATGTAAAGTGAGCAGGGTTGGGGAGAAATGGAATACATGTAACGGGATTACGCATTTAAAGTACAAAATATAAGTAACTGTATTCCACTTCAATTACAATTTAAATAATTGGTATTTAGAATGGTTACATTCAAAAAGTATTTTGATTTCTGAAGAGATTTCTTTGCATTTTATTGTAATTTGTTTCATTTAAAATTTAGTCCTTTCAGATGGAAAACATTTATACTTATAAATGTTGTGATCCAAAATGCATTTAACAGCGGTGAAACAATTTCTGATGTGTTTCATTCATACAAGCAGACAGAGAAGTTTGGAGCAGAATAAATATAAATAAATTGTGTAAATTGACAGCTTTATGCTAAGCTAAAATGTTATTTCATGCCATTTTACATGCACATGTTACCATCACATTTTTTTTTTATCAAGAAAATTCACCTTAGATCATCATTTTTTTTTTTTTCTAGTAAGACCTTTGATATTAGGGCAGAAATCATATTCTTCATCATTTTTGTATTTTTTTTTTTCCTGTAAAAATATCTAAAAATCCTTAAAACAAGATCAGTTTGATTTATCTTGTTTTAGAAACAACACTGCATACGATATTTAGTTTTTTCAGAGAATGTATTTTTGATACGTGTATTTTGTCGTACAGTGTTTTTATAGTCAAAACAGGTGAACCAGTGCTTCTACCAGTGCTGAAGAAGTAATCCAAATTATTTAGAATAGGTTTTCTGACCTTGAGTAATCTATTAGAATGTTACAAATTACATTTTACAGCATGTATTCTGTAATTGAGTACATTTCAAAAGTAACCCTCATAACCGTGCCCATTGCCATAGTTAATCGTTTCATAACCAACTTGATTATGGATATTATATAGATGTCATTCCTTTATACCCTCCACTCCAACATGAGCAGGTACCTATAAGACAATTATTCTTAGCTGATGTATTATGAACAAACTCATGATACAAAAAAATGATTTCCAATAGAATGTCTTGCCTAAGATGAGGATTTGCCATTCCTGTAAGTGCTGAATATTAGTCAAATCACAACACTTATTGGATGCATTTCTTCCACCCACTGTTAAGTCAACTGAAAAGAAATCATTTCTGCTGTATAGACAAAATATTTGATGTTCTTTTAGCAAATGTATATTTAAAATTAGGAATGAACACTGCTACAGCTGTGCATCCAGAATCAGGATCTTTTGGACCATCAGTGTATACTTTTCATACTATATCCTGAGCAACACACCTTTGTTCGTCATCAATATTCCATATCTGGAGATCAACTGATGGCATTGGAAAAACCAAGGGAGTGACACAGGCACAGTTGGGCTAATATCAATATTGTGTATTTACGTTGTGCCTCCTTGTTTGCGGTCCATCCGTTTAGATTCATATTCAGAGCAATTCTCAAATACCTTTTTAACAGGATAAGTAAAATGACCTTTAGAAAACTTTGGAGTCTTCTGATGTCTAAAAGGCATTTCTCCCATCAATGCTGCTATAGGTGACGAGCTAAAAGTACCACAGCATACTCAAAGCTTGAATAAAATCACATTTCTTTTTGGTCAATGATGTTGACCTAGATTACTAAACTGCCAGTCAACTGTTTATCTACTCAACGCACAATAATTCTCCTTAGTGAATGAGGTTTGTCTCCATAGTAGACTCCTGGCAAACACAACAAAACTTGTCATTTTCTGAAAATGTAGCGGTCAGTTGGTCACACGGTCTGGTTAGCCTCCCAGCCAGATGTCCCAAACCAACTGACCAGCCAGCATCAACCAGCTTAAGGGTTTTCCCAGCAGGGAAAACCATGGCATCTTTGAATGGAGGCAAAGCTGGAGAATGAGAGTTTAGTACTTTGTGGAATTAGGCAGACGCTTGAATTCATGTGGTCCGCATTTGTAATACACCAGCTCAAGTATAAAGTCCCATTTTAGATGTCCCCCAAACAGTGGCCCAGTTATGAAGCACTCATCTTGAATCTTCCAAAAGAAGATCAGTAAAGACACGCAAGAGAATTACTTAGACAACTTTATTAAAAGGCTACAACTGTTCACACATTTACTTTGTTTGCATCCCAGACCTGGAGAGGGGGGTAGGAGATAGAGAATGTCATGTCTTGAAATCATGGTAAATCACAAAAACACTAAATCCATCAAGACTCATTTGCTTAAAAGAGCATGCCTTATACTCATTAGCAGCAGACTAAGCTGCACTTGCTTTCAGAAGGCAAGTGATATAAAGCTGCAGAGAAAGGCTAATTTTAGTTTCACAACCAAATGCCAAAACATGCTCCATAACCAATTGCAACATATACAAAACCAATGCTTTGCTGCTGGACCCTGAAGGTCTCCAGTTGAAATTGCAGAATTTCAATTTCATTCAGAAGCGATCATCCCTAATAAGACCAATTCCCTTCGATTAATTTACCATAACACTGTGGGAGCGTTGGAAGTTTGAAAAGTGTGGGGCTCAAATATTCACTTTTCAAGTCATTTTACTTGGAAATTCTGTATGCCCTTACAGCATGGCTATCATGATTGTTTTTCCTTCAAAGGCATCATTTATGCTGAACGCAGGGGTGTTCACTCAAAGGGGAGAGAGATTGGCTTGTTAGCCCCAGAAGTTAGTTAATGATCGTTAATACAGTAACCACACTATGAAGCACCCCAAAATAAGTTAATTAAATCATTATTAGTTATCTTTTTTTGAAGGGCTCTTAAAATTGTGACAAACTTATGTTGTTACCAACTGCAAGGAGTTCTATTTTGCGAACACTAACGGATGGCTATCTCCTGGTATTTTTGAGCTCCTCAGCTCAACTTGCCCACAGAATCAAAGCAAAACTGTATGAATAAAACATGCTAAAACATTTCCTACTGTGCTTCAATATTTTTTAGCTATTTTGATACATACAGTATTTGACCCTCAGGTTGAAGCACACGTTATGCGTGAGTGCGTCAGGAAAAAAAAACCTATTAAACTGTACATGATTAAAGAGTATTTCTTTTATCAATTTCCACCACTTGCAACAACATCACATTATGATGACTGCAAGACCTCAAAATACTCTATATATCTTTATTATTTGTAATTTAGCTGATGCTTTGGGTAGACAGTACACTTGCTACATTTACATTTCTGCATTTGGCAGACACTTTTATCCAAAGCAACTTACAGTGCACTTATTACAGGGACAATCCCCCCAGAGTAACTTTGAGTCCTTGCTCAAGGACACAATGGTGGTGGCCATAGGGATCAAACCAGTGACCGTCTGATTAACAGTTAAGTGCTTTAGACCACTATTTCACCACTACTCTGCTAAAATTACCAAACCAAATCTTTAGATACTAACTACAACTAAAATGTTTATGTCCTACAGTATAAAATGTACTTTTAGATGTGTAATATAAAAATAAATTCTACATCAGACACTAGTCTGCATTTTAGTCTATGCGTCTATTTTCAGAGCTCATGCAACATGATGAAAAAGTTGATAGTGAATCCCTCCTGGTATGTTATATTGCTCAATAAATAACTAAAAAAGGAACCAGTGTTCCTGTAAAGTGAGTGCAGGGACAGGGAGCCTATGGTCAACACTTCCTGCACACATCAATGAAATGACCATAATACAGTTGATGTGTTTACCACATGGGTTGGGTCGCAAGTGCTTTTGTCTAGAGAATAGGAAAGGTAAGAAAGGTTGGCTGCTACTATTGTTTTAAATGACTTGTTACACCTCTATGCATATAACATCCTTGACGGTAAGTGTGAAGACATGCACCAGCCACATGCTAAAGGAAACAGAAGCCATTAAGAGAAGGCTATGATGGTGATAACATCAGCAGGAACTTCCAAATACAGTGGCATTTGTTCAAATAGACTCTAAACATGTCTCAGGAACATGGGAATTTCACAGTGAAAATGGGACTCAATTAATCACAACATTCATAGAAAATGTATTTAATACAACACAATAACTACTTTGAATTTAAATAAATAACGAAGGCTGAGGCATTGACACAGATCCAAATATTTTAACAAAATACTTCAAACTAATTAAGAAGGTCATTGCAAAAAGACAAAACGTTTGCTACAGTGTCTACTGTATTAATATAACTTTCTTAGATCTATGAATAAGAAAAACACTATTTAGTGTAAAAATAGATTGTTTGCACAGTATATAGCTTACACACTGTCATAAATGTACTTAATTACACAATCAATGTGGTGGTCTATGAATGACTAGAGGTGCTTGGGCTCTCCTTTAACCTCATAACCCTCCATAACCCATAACCAAATCCCTAATACAGAAATTACACAATGTATTTGTTAAATTTATAAACTGAGATCAATTTGCAGTGTGTTCTACTGAAAATTACATACATGTACGCAACTATATGTCTATAATTGTATGTAATTTGCACATTAGCCTCTATAATTTTAATGATATTGTTAGGGACAGTGTAGATTTACCAGCAAAAACATATGAATCTATAAAATATTTGTGCTCGGATCACAGAGAACATTTTCCCAGTACAGTCCAGAGACAAGTAAGCTAGACATATCATGATTCATACAGATTTTCTTTCATCTATTCCTCATCTCTAAACAGACACATTCCGTGATGGAGACAGGATATGTTTATCACTGTGCATTGCACATGCACAGTTCCTGTGCAGGTTAGACATCACAATGTAGCGCTATCAAGGTCAACGATCTGAGGTCTACTTTATTCCTGCTGACAAAGGATTTCTGGTCATAGTGTAATTTGAGTAATTTTTTTCCAAATAAAAATATAGCATAAAATGTATATAAAGTGTTATCAAACTGTAAACTTTCCAACAATCTCGAACAGATAATCAATTCAGTGCCTAATTTAGTCTTTAATTCCATAATGACTTCATAGTCTTTGAAGACAGACTTTAGCTTTTCCAATGTGACAGCATGGTCAGCCTTGCCATATCCCTAGAAAAAAATGCTTGAGACCATGTCTTTAAAAGCAGGTTCTGACTCGAAACTTACTGTATGTTAGATAGGTCCACAAAGTTCCATGTATGATCACCAAGTACCTGCATAACAAACACTAATTATGTATTGCTATTTGTGATATAACTTAACTCATGTTATTTTAATTCTAAGTGATTATGCATTTTTGTATTGTAATGAGGAGTGTATAAGTCCAAAGACTTTCTAACTTTTCCCTCAAAGAGGAATATTTAAGTTCTTTCTGTAAGTTGTGTAGTATTTACTGCATTCTTTTGCTACTACCTGACATCCAATTTCAAAGAGCATGTGTGCATGCTTTTAGTGCTATTTTGTAGCTGTAACCAACTGCTGTAGCCCATTTTATGTAACCCTCCATTCCATACACCTAAATGGTTATTAAATGTTAAAGTCAGTTACCGTTGACTCCCCAAACACTCAAAGTATCTTTTCTTTGCTGTTGTGCTCAATCTTGCCCCCTCCAAGAAAACTACACTCCTGTCTCAAAGCCTCCACTTTTTCAAAAATGTGATCTAAATAAGAAAATTTTAAATTGATGATGTCTTAGCTTGACTCGACACTGAATCATTGGTTGAAGCTTTAAATAAATCTTGTACTTTTGCACTTGATGACGTCGCTCCTTGAGGCGGATGGGCAACATGAGTAGAAGACCACATCGGGTTCCACTTCTATCAGCCAAGAACAGAAAGCTGATTTTTTAAATTTCTTGAAATTTTATTCACTGAACTTGTATAGTAATACTGTTTCTCTGTTATCGTCTTGGTTATTAATTTAACCTCCGTTCCTTGATGGAAGGAACGATAGATACATTGTGTCGACGAAGTGACACTAGGGGTCCCTCTTGGGAGCACCATTAATCTCTGATCTTTTGAGAAAAGGTCAATGAAAATTGGAGAGTGGAATTTGCATGCCACTCCCCGGAACATACGGGTGTAAAAGGAGGGAAAATGCAGCCACTCATTCAGGTTTCTCATTGAGGAGCCGAGACAAGGTCCCAGCCATTTCAGCGGGTAGTTTAGAGTCGAGGCAGAAGGGACACAACATCTCGTTCCCTCAAACAGGGAACAGAGGTTATGTTAGTAACCGAGACATTCCCCTTCTGTCACTCACTCGATGTGTCGATGAAGTGACACTAGGGGTCCCGATGGAAAATGCCACAACTACTGAACTGTTACGTGGACTGCCGGTGCGAGGCAGGCAGAGCTCTGCGTACCTCGTAGCCAGCACACCAGGCTGTCACGTAACTACCCCCAATGCACTGGTAGGCTTCAAAACGGTCCCCTGCACCTCGGGGACAAGTTGACTGCTCAGAAATTAAGGACCAGCTGACACAGCTCTGGCCTTCTCTATTTTTTTCTCCTCAAGAAAGAAATGAAATAGTTCAGCTGGGGGCCATATAAGGTCCATGTCGGAGAGTGTCCCTCCAAAGAGGAGAACACTGTGGAGACCACGCCCCACCCAGAAAGAGTGGGGTGGGGCTTTAAAATTGAAATACAACACATGTTCTTACCGAGTACCTCTCAGGTCAGAAGCACGACATGTGGAAGGGTCCCGAGGTAGATCCTACACAAGGGGGGAGGAGTTACTACAAGACATGGTGACCGGAGGCAAAGGAGCCTCTGGAAAGGGAGATACGGTTTTTCGAACTTATCTGTTTGTGTCACCTGATAACACACGGAATGAAACTGGCTCAACCTTGAGGTTGTTAAATCTTGCAAAGACCCAGCCCGCTGCTCTACAGATGTCTGCTAAAGAGGTGCTGTTGGTCAAAGCCCAAGAGGCCACTATGCCCCTGGTAGAATTGGTACGCAGCCCAGTAGGGCGATGGCATCAATGACCCAGTGAGTAATCCTCTGTTTGGAGACAGTGCTTCCCTTCCGATGTCCACCAAAGCAGACAAAGAGCTGCTCAGAGCTTCCAAATAGATGCACAAAGCACACACCGGACACAGCAATGCTAAGGCTGAGTCTGCCTTCTCCTGGGGCAGCGCTTGCATGTTCACCACCTGATCCCTGAACGGAGTCATGGGAACCTTGGGCACATAGCCTGGTCGATCCAGACCAAATTGCAGGTACGGTTCACTGACAGTGGGAGGATTGCTGGTAAGCAAACAGGTCTACCTGTGCTTGACCGAATCGACTCCAGATCAGCTGGACCACCTAAGGGTGGAGTCTCCACTCTCCCCTGAGTACCACATGCCATGACAGCATGTCCGCTGTTCTGTTGAGGTAGCCTGGGATGTAAGTGTCTCACAGCAATTTGAGTCGCTGCTGACTCCAGAGGAGGAGACGGCAGGCAAAAGAAAAGGGAAATAAAGATTCCCACCCAGCCCTCCACCTGGGGAAGGAGTGGTCTCCTCACCAATCTTTGAAGCGCAGCTACCGAACTTCCTGGGCTGCCCAACTCAGGGTCGATTTGAAGCCGTCCTTGGCAGCCGGCCATGAGACGGGTGGCTTCTGCTTCCTGTGGGAGGCTTCACGCAGGGGCGGAGCCAGTGTTGTCTCTGAAGGAGGACGCCCTTGGTGACGAGCAGACGGGGTTTGGGATCTAGAGCCGTGCCGGGGCAGGATGTGTTGGATAGCCTCTGTCTGCTTCCTCACCTTCGAAAACTCCCGGGCAAAGTCTCAGATGGTGTCGCCAAACAGGCCAACCTGGGAGATGGGGGCATCAAGGAAACAAACCTTGATGGCCACTCTCAACCAGGATGAGCCAAATGTGGCTTTCCTGGACCACAAAGGTGCCCGAGAGATCGCGCCGTGACCTTCGTCGCCCGGAGGGCGAGATTGTTCGACAAGCGTAGCTCCTGCATCAATCCCAGGTCAGGACTACCCTTGTGCAGCTTTTGAAGTGCCTTGGCCTGGTGCACCTGCAGGAGTGCCATGGCATGCAGGGTGGAGGTGGCACGTCCAGCAGCACCGTAGGCCTTAGCCGCCAGTGACAAAGCCTACCTGCCCTGGACGGTAGTCTTGGACAGCTCCACCAGGTGGCTTTGCTCTGCGGGCACAAGTGCACCGTGACCGCCTGATCCACCTGAGGAATCACAGCATACCTGCCAGCTCTGCGTCAGCCTGCGATTCATATTCTCGCAAAAAGGACATAAACCATCCACAAATGCAGTCTTCGCATGGGAAGCACCCAGAAACATGAGACAGCGATCTTGGCCGTCAGAAGTGGAGAGATAACGACCGCATCCAGGAATAACACACAAATGAAAAGTTATCTTGAAAAAGATGCTTTTGTGAGATAAAAAATATTAAATATTAAAATATTCTCTTTATAGTAAATATTCTCTTTTAGGAGAATAAGCAGGAAAATCAGCTCTTTTACTGTTGAAGCGCCCAGGGGTGATTCTCTACACAACACCAGTGCAAGAGGAGGAGAACCTCTGTAATGTGCCGTAGAATCCAACAGCTCGCAAGAGCGAGAGATGAAAATGGCTTGGCAGAGTAGTTTCAGCTCAGTGAAATACAACCGCTCCGCTCCGAAGAAGAAATCTGAATGAGTGGCTGCATATTCCCTCCTTTTATCCTTTTAAATTCCACTCTCCATTTTTCATTGGCCTTTTCTCAAAAGATCAGAGATGAATGGCACTCCCAAGAGCGACCCCTAGTGTCACTTCATTGACACAACGTCGAGTGAGTGACCAAGGGGGAACTCAGTCACACCACCACTCTTCCTTTTAGCAGATCTACAGACTTTCCCTCCCTGCTAAATGTGTATTATCAAAATAGTGTTGCTAATAGAAATCCTTATTGTTTTTATATATATATATATATATATATATATAAAAATTTTTTTTTTTTTTTTGTCCACCTAAAATAAAGTATTATTGGACTTCTGAATGAGGTAAGTGTTACTACAATTTAGGGCAATTTAGTAGAGTATCATCTGGAGTAGGTCTGCTATCAAAGTCCCTTAAAAGGAAGTCAGGTACATACTCACCTATACTCTATAGTGACTCTAAACTCTCCCCACTACTCTTCTTCCTGTACACAAATGACTGCACCGCCAAGGACCCCTCTGTCAAGCTCCTGAAGTTTGCAGACAACACTACTGTCATCGGCCTCATCCAAGATGATGACGAGTCTGCATGCAGAAAAGAGGTTGAACAGCTAGCTGTCTGGTGCAGTCAAAACATCCTGGAGCTGAACATGCTCAATACAGTATGATTTTGGACTTCAGGAGGAACATCCCAACATTGACCCCACTCACCATTCTGAACAGCACTGTGTCATTCAGTGGAGTCATTCAGGTTCCTGGGCACTACCATCTCACAGGACCTGAAGTGGGAGACCCACACTGACTCCATTGTGAAAAAGGCCCAGCAGAGGTTGTACTTCCTTCAACAGTTGAGGACGTTCAACCTGCAACAGGTGCTGCTAATCCAGTTCCACTCAGCAGTCAGTGAGTCTGTCCTATGCACTTCAATAACCATCTGGTTTGGTTCAGCTGTGAAATTGGACATAAGAAGACTACAAAGGACAGTTCGGACGGCTGAGCGTATTATTGGTTGCCCCCTGCCCTCCTTTCAAGAACTGTACACTTCCAGAGTGAGGAAAAGAGCTGGAAAAATCACTCTGGACCCCACTCATCCAGCCCACTACCTTTTTGATCTGTTGCCTTCTGGCCGAAGCTCCAGAGCACGGAGCACCAGAACCGTCAGGCAGAAGAACAGCCTCAGCCCCACTGAGCAATAATTATGTGCAATACACAACTTAGTCTATTTATAGTCTATTTATATTTATCTTACATACCCTAACTCTTCTGGTATTACATTCCCTTGCACTATATCACAATAAGCAGATTCTATACTGTCACTGGTACTGTAACTAAATTTATTTGTATTTAATTCTGATCAGAAGCTTTCCATTCCACCCCTACAACTTTCCAAATAAAAATAATAGCTGTCATCCTCACAGAATTTGAGCATTCTTTGAATCATTTAAAAAATATATATATTTAATTGTATACATTTGTAAAAGCTTTAAATCGGTTATCTCCAATTAAACGAAATGTTTTAAATCAATTATTTATAAATAATAAAAAATGGTTTTGATAAGCTTTTATTAACTTTTATGAACATTTTTGAAATCTTGTTCACATAGAATGGACTGTTGTAGCTATGTAATAAGGAAACTGGTACAACACTGTGAAAACATTTTAAACTGAGTGGCATCCAAGAATGGTCAAGGGTCAAGAAGGGGCTCCCTGAAATCAAGCTGTAAAAACGCAGATTTCACCACAGGAAACTAATTAAAATGATAACTCTTCAACAAAACAACCTTGAAATATCCAAGTCTTCAATGCAAATCAACAGGTTTGTAAAAAAACAAACAAATTTAAACATTTGAATGGTCCACAAGAAGAAATGGGATCATACATAGCAAAGCACATCCCTGAAAATCAACAGTACTAGTGAATGTATATTGGATGTAGTTATTATATTAATCTTTAACTTTTACATTAAATGTTTTTATATTAATAAAAAATTATTACTGTCAATATAAAATCAGTAATGTCTGTAAATGATACCATTAACATGTGCCTTCCTTCTCAGGTTGTCTCATGTACAGTTTCTACTACTTCTGTATGATTTCAGTTTATAGACTTCATTAATTGTGTTAAAATTGTATGGTCATACTTACATAACATGGCCTTTACTGAGTTTCTTAATTAAAAAACAATGCTTAAAAATACAACTGGGAATTTACTGTTAAGGTGCCAGTGGAAAGGTTTCTGTCATCATATCAACGTCTAGACGTGCACTTAGCAACCCAATTTGTCTTTTCCTTTCCTTCATAAACTGAGCTGAAGATAATGCTTTACAGGAAATATGAGCGTTTCTGGCATTATATCTCTGTGATGAATACTTCCCAAAAGGGTCATTCTACAGAAATGTCCACTTTTGAGATAGAAAAATGAGAATATACTTTAATTTAAAAATAAATAAAATTTAGGTCACATCTGTTGGTTAGCCCCTTGAGTTTATGAATATACATAAATGTCAGTTTAAGATGTACTTAATCTATTCTGCACATGTAGATATAGAAACAGAATGATGATTATAATGCAATATTAGTAATAATAATAATAATAATAATAATAGCTGACAAGAGATTAAGATTTTATTGATTTGAATTAGGCTAGTGAAAAGTTTGATTGTGTGGTATTTGCTCATTTACACCATCATATCTTCGCAATTTCAGGACAATTTGCTAAATTAAAGTTAAAGTTAAGGAAAGTCATAAAAATATCATAATACCCTTAAATCCATACTCTTGAATGAAGCAACAGTCAATTAATTTTAAATCATTTATCTGTCATATATGACAAAAAAATAATAAAATAATTATAATAATAAAATAAATTATCGCTTCTTAAAAGTGACACAGTGAAGCTCCAAAAATGTTAATCTTCAAATATGAATTACTGAGACAAGTTTAAAAATATAGTATTTGTTATAAAACCAAAGATTTTCACTGACAATTACAAAAATATCTTTAACCACACATTGTTAATTCTGTACTCTCTAAAGCATGTCATTTAATCAATTTGTATCATATTTTTTGACAGTTCCCTAAAATAGGGTGTTCCAGTGATGTCACATAAAAGCCTCAAATGAAATTATGTGAAAAATTAGTACATTTCTGATGCCTGAAAAGGGACAGAATACGTAATGACTTTCTTGATAGGACTTCAGCAAGTAGAATGCAGGATTTGTCCATATAAGGGTTTTTTGTTTAGTGGTTTGGTCATGTCATTCATGTAAAATATTTGACAAATTAGATATACATTATTACATTTAAAATGATACAGAAATGTATTTTCAACTCAAAATTAACATTAGTTAACAACACTTTTACAATACTGCATTAGTATCATTAACTAACAATGAAAAATATACATGTATAGTTTTACAACTTTTATAAATCTTTGTTAATGTTCATAAAAATAAAATTGTTCATTGATAAAATAAAAAAAAATAAAATTGTGCTAGTTCATAGTGCATTAACTAATGTTATGGTATATGTTATAATATATGTTGAATTTAACATTTACCAAGATTAAAAAATGCTGTAAAAGTATTGTTCATTGTTAGTTCATGTTAACTAATGTTGTGAACTATTGTTAACAAATGGAACCTTATTGTAAAGTGTTACTGAAAATGTTCATTTTGAAGAGTTTGAAAAGTCATTTGTTTGCTGTACATAATTTGTAATTGGTCAAATAAAAAAAGTGTTATAAATAGAAATATACAGATACCCTTTTGTGGCCTTACATGTATGAGTGTTTTCACTTTTTAGCCCAAAGCTCTATGAAATTTCCAGACAAAGCATTTGTTTCTTGTAAACCAACACCTTGAGAATGTGTTAGAGAGTAAATAAATGAAAGTGGACAGCAGTTTCCTCCTCTATCAGTGTTTGAGAGGGTATTTCCAGTGAATATATTTCCTTTGCTTTTATTGGCAGACGTCACAAGTTCCAGGAAAGGAAGTCCTAAAAACCATAGCTGAGCACCCATATAACACCCCATTCCAATTATTTTCAGGACAGTTTCCCAAATCGAACCATCATATTAAGAAAGAACTAAAGGCAGCCTTTGAAAGGATCACTTCTTTGCATCACTAACAATGGTAAGTAAAAAGACCACAAATATAACAAATTACAATTGTGTGCCTTTCTAATATACTGTTGAATATTAAGTATTGTTAAATATTATGTTCATCCCATTGATAGTTCTTTCATTTTGCAGGGCTATTGCAAAAACTTGCCTTTACCAGGAGCCAAGCTTATGCAATTTTTTGCCTCCCTTGGTCTTATTTTCTCAGGTAAGTAAGAGAAACATACATCCCCAATTCAAAAAATGTTGGGACATTATGATAAATAAAAACAAAAATGGGTGATTTGTAAATTATAATCACCCATTACAACTAAACTTTATATGATGTTTTGCCCTATGAATTTAATAGTTTTTTGGAAATGTACAGTAATTTCAAATCAGATATTTGCAATATGCTCCAAAAAAGTTGGGACAGCCGAGTGTTTACTCCTGTGAAACATCTCCATTTCTTCTAATAACAATTATTAAGCATTTGGGCACTGAAGACCCAAGTTTGTTAAGTTTAAAAAGTGGAATTTTCCCCCATTCATCCCTTATGTAGGTCTTTAGCTTCACAATTGTACGAGGTCTTAGTTGCCATCTTTGGCCCGGATAACACAATAGCTGTACTTTTCGAAAACTTTTTGAAATGTGGACTTTTCGAACAAAACAAAAAAAACAGTTCCTCTGTTCTACTCTCCATCTAAGATGAGACCAAGACCAGAGAAGTCGGCAGCACTTCTGGACACTGTTGATGTAGGGCTTCTGCTTAGTAAAGTCTTAACTTGCATCTGTGGATACAGTGGCGAATGGTGTTGACTAGCAAAGGCGTATTAAAGTAATCCCAAACCCATGTTCATGATATCCATTACAGATTAATTCAGTTTTTTAAGACAGTGATGTCTGAGGGATCAGAGATCACACACTTTCAGAAGTGGTTTTCGTCTTGCACCAAGATTTGACCAGATTCCTTGAATCTTTGAACTATATTGTGCACTTTAGAGGGTAAAATGCCCAAAATCCTTCCAATTTGTCTTTGGGGGAACATTGTTCTCAAATTGTTGCATTAACATTACAATTTGATAGAAAAGTTTTATTTAAAAAATTTACAAATTTCAGAATGTCTTAGTATTTGGTATGTAAAAGAAACATGTTAATAATTTAAATACTCAAAGTTAGATTTTTTTTTTTAGTAACCAAGAAATAGTGAATAATCTTAAGTATTTCTCATTCATTTTACATCATAACATTAATTTGTTTAAAATTAATGTTAAGTCCTAGAATTTTCTATTTGGAAGTTTAAATTACATTTTGAATCCCAGATTTGTAATGTGGCCTCCAGACTTTTAAACAGCACCACATACATTCTTTTGTATAATAGTTGAGTATAAACAACCTGTTCAAAAAGAATTCAAAGTTGCAATGCTTTAATTCTGCAGTGCTAAACATATGGAGAGGCACTGAAGGCTGGTCATATCATTACTCAACCAAAACCATGGACTGGGAAGATGCCAGAAACTGGTGCAGGCAGAACTACACAGACATGGTGGCCATCCAGAACAAAGAGGAGATATCTCATCTACACAACTTCCTTCCAAAACCAAATAAAGGATATTACTGGATCGGGATGCGTAAAACTGATGGCATCTGGACATGGGTGGGAACCAATAAGCGTCTTTCCAAGAAAGCTGAGAACTGGGCATCTAATGAGCCAAATAATGGAGGAAATAACGAAGACTGTGTGGAAATGTACATTAAAAGAGGCAAAGATGATGGCAAATGGAATGACATGTCCTGCTCAAGCAAAAATACTGCACTCTGCTACACTGGTAAGTAATGTGTTGACGTGGTGACAATGGAAAAACAGTGTCCAACCAATACACTTGCAATTGAAAAAAGAAGAGTGTAGTAATCCTATCTACAGTGTAGTATCTGTGTATGCAAGTACTAGTGGTATTAACAGTAGCATTACTAGTGTGGGTGGAGTTACTTAAAGGGATAGTTCACCCAAAAATGACAGTTCTGTCATCATTTCCTCATCTTCATGTCATTCCAAGCCCCTTTCTTCAGTGTAACACAAAAAGAGATGTTAGACAGAATGACAGCCTCAGTCACCATTCACTTTAATTGCTTGGAAGAAAAAAGAAATGCATTGAAAATGAATGGTAACTGAGACTCACATTCTGCCTAAATTCTTCTTTTGTGTTTCATGGAAAAAGGAAAGTAAAACATGAAAATTTTACTACTGACAACACAATTATCCCTTTGAATAAAAACATACACTAAACCGTTTCTCACCCTCAGCATCCTGCAAAAATGACTCCTGCATCAGTGGTCAAGGAGAGTGTGTGGAGACCATAAATGACCACACATGTTCATGCTTTGAGGGTTTCTATGGAGAAAGGTGTGAGCATGGTAAGTAACATTTCTTTGGATACTGTTAACATGACCACACCTGCTGTGAAAGTCATGCAATGTAATCATTGTACCTGTTTTCTGCTTTTTCAGTTGTAAAATGCAAACCAGAGGACATCACCACACCACATCATGGCAGTGTCCAGTGCTCTCATCCTAATGGAAATTTCTCATATGACTCTCAGTGTGAATACTTGTGTAAGGAGGGTTATAAAATAAAGGGTACCAGTGTGACAAGATGCACTTCTACCAAAGAGTGGTCAAGCAGACCACCGACCTGTGAATGTGAGTTGAATTATGCAATGAAAGTTACGCCTGACATATGCAAATGTCTTTTTATAAAATCTCCAATATTGGAGAGCAAATTATTCATACTTTTCAAACTTTTCTGATCATCTTTCTGCAGTTGTTCAATGTCCAGAACTGACAGAGCCACAGAAGGGCAATATGCAATGCCACAATCCACTGGGCAAATTCAGCTACCAATCCAACTGTGAGTTTGTATGTAAAGAAGGATACACTTTGGGAGACTCCAGCTCTTCTACACTCTTCTGTGGGGCTAATGGACACTGGAATGCTTCACAACCCTATTGTAAAAGTAATAAGTGTTTGGTTTTTACTTTGAAAAAACACAATGAATGTAGTGTTTTCCATGCTGGCTTGGGCTGCCTAGTGCTAGATTGGTGCTGGTCTAGCTGATGGAAACAGGAAAAATCAAAATGGAACTTATTAGCACATCTGTTATGACATTACAAAGTGTGAAATGTTGCAAGGTAACTGTTATGTACTTTTCAGTTGTAAAATGCAAACCAGAGGACATCACCACCCCAGATCATGGCAGTGTCCAGTGCTCTAATGGAAGTTTTTCATATGACTCAAACTGTGAATACTCTTGTGAGGAGGGTTATAAAATAAAAGGTTCCAGGACAACAAAATGCACTTCTACCAAAGAGTGGTCAAGCAGACCACCAACCTGTGAACGTGAGTTGAATTTTGGTCATGTACAGTAAATTACATATCTGGTGTACATATAAGATGCTGTTGAAAAAACACACACACACACAAAACCGTTCACATTACTCACATTTTCATTTGATGTGTCTGTTCAACCTTTTGTAGTTGTTCAATGTCCAGAGCTGATGAAGCCACTGGGAGGCACAATGCTGTGTCACGATCCTAAAGGTAACTTCAGCTACCAATCCACATGTGACTTTGTATGTGACGAAGGATACACATTAAGAGACTCCAGCTCTTCTACACTGTTTTGTGGAATCACAGGACACTGGAATGATTCACAACCCAACTGTGAAAGTAAGAAGGCACAGGTTTTTACTTAGACCATTTTTACAATTTTTAATGACAGTTCTGCTCTTAGCTACCAGACACTGTAAGCAAGTGGATTTAATCATGGTACCGTGTACTGCTTTTCAGTTGTAAAATGCAAACCGGAGGACATCACCACACCAGATCATGGCAGTGTCCAGTGCTCTAATGGAAGTTTTTCATATGACTCAAACTGTGAATACAATTGTGAGGAGGGTTATAAAATGAAAGGTTCCAGGACAACAAGATGCACTTCTACCAAAGAGTGGTCAAGCAGACCACCAACCTGTGAACGTGAGTTGAATTTTGGTCATGTATAGTAAATTACATATCTGATGTACATATAAGATGCTGTTAAAATAAAACACACACACACAAAACCGTTCACATTACTCACATTTTCATTTGATGTGTCTGTTCAACCTTTTGTAGTTGTTCAATGTCCAGAGCTGATGGAGCCACTGGGAGGCACAATGCTGTGTCACGATCCTAAAGGTACCTTCAGCTACCAATCCACATGTGACTTTGTATGTGACGAAGGATACACATTAAGAGACTCCAGCTCTTCTACACTGTTTTGTGGAATCACAGGACACTGGAATGATTCACAACCCAACTGTGAAAGTAAGAAGGCACAGGTTTTTACTCAGAAATACCATTTTTAAAAATGTTTAATGACAGTTCTGGTCTTAGCTATACCAGAAACTGTAGGCAAGTGGATTTAATCATGGTACTGTGTACTGCTTTTCAGTTATAAAATGCAAACCAGAGGACATCACCACACCAGATCATGGCAGTGTCCAGTGCTCTCATCCTAATGGAGGTTTTTCATATGACTCTAAATGTAAATTCTCCTGTGAAGAAGGTTATAAAGTAAAGGGTTCCAGTACAACAAGATGCACTTCTACCAAAGAGTGGTCAAGCAGACCACCGACCTGTGAACGTGAGTTGAATTTATATCAACCAAGGAAAAAGACACACATTATGTACATATATAAATGCTTTATAGAAATACTCCAAAATATGCTATGCTTAAATTTTTATTTAAAGCAAATTCTTCTCACTGTTTTTACTCTAACAAGATGTGACTGCACCAGAATATGTGACTGTGAAATAAACATAATCATCCATTCAAATTTTTTCTCTGCACTGCTCAGTAATTCAGTGCCCGGCACTTGAGAACGCTGCGGATGGATTGCTGAACTGCACTTCAAACTTTAGTTATGGAAGCATGTGTATCTTCAGTTGTGCAGAGGGATACCACCTCCGGGGGGCGTCAGAGATCAGCTGTACGGAAACGGCAGAGTGGAGTCAGGAAACACCTCACTGTGAAGGTAGTCACAAACGTTTGATTATATCCTGGGCTTTAGTGTTTTGAAATTGGATTTTATGTAAAGGTGCACGCGTAATTTTTTCCTCTGTAAAAAAGTTTTACTCCCACAGAAATGAATAGTAATTTTAATAAATATGTATAAAACCATGGCTACTAAAATGAGTTGAAGACAGCAGTCGTATCAGTATCCTTACAAAAGCTGTTTTATTCTACAAGGAGAGGGTCCCCTCATGGGGGCTGCCATGGTAGAATCACATGACTAGTCTAATGCTTCTTGCTTAAACTCAGTAACCGTACTGTTATTGGACAATTTCACACATTCGTTAACGTAATCATGACTGACTGTAAATAGTAAATTTTTACAATGCACAGCACACATTCAAAATGCAGAGTGCACATTTGAAGTATTGTGTTATAAAACTAGTTTTAAACAGTGAAGTGAATTTAATCAGATCCACTCTGGTGATCTGCCTACAAAATCAGGAGCCAGTCAAAGGCCGTGTGAACTGCTCATCTGCAGAGCTCACATTTGGCACTGTCTGGACATTTTGATAACCACCAACATCAAAATAATGTTTTGTGTAACCACAATATCTGGTCAGGGGAAGTGGCGGTGTGCCAAGGTAACCATCTGACAATGTCTGTGGGTTGCAGATATACTGTAGATGATTGATAATAAATTGAAAAAGATATTCTTCAACTGTTATGCTAAAGATTATCTTTTATTTTCTTTATTCTGCACTTTTCAGCTCATCCTGAATCCTTGGTGACAGAGGTGACTCTTGGGGTTGCAGCTACTGTAGGTAGCTCTGGTCTGTTATTAGCCCTCTGGATACTGAAGAAATTGAGGCGTAATGGTGAGCCAAACACTCTACAGAGTTTGCTTTTCAATAGCTACATACAGTAATTGAGTATTTAATTTACAATTAATACGAATATCTTCTTCTATATATGTCTTTGAAACAATAACAAAATATGACACAAGCACTTAATTGTATAGCATATTCATTTAAATAGAATTTACCTGTAATTGCTAATCTGGATTTGTATATCTTTTTGTTTTCTGTACAGCTAACAAGTTTGACCTAAACAGGTGAGTTCTGGCTTTCTTTCCTGTTGAATATAAATACAGTATATGAAATGATCAATATAGTATTATAGGTATAGGTATTTCTCAATTTATCAGTGTATCACTCTTGGTTTGAACTGTATGTGACTGTGCATATTCTATTTACCAATGCTTTTGCCTACTTTCATTTTTAGTAACTCAGAAACTGAAGATCAACCTCAGGTTTATAAGAACAGTATTTCCAGTCTCATATAGAGCAGAAAATCATCAGAATACACAGAGGTGAGCATATATTCCTAATGACCATAAAAGCGTATAACACATGTAGGCTACAGGCCATTATGTGTAATGTTAGTGGTGTAGTTTTTTCTGCAATGTCACTAAGTGTATGAATCATCCAAAGATAAATCAATGCAACCTCCATTTTTTGCAGGACTCTACCAATGCTGCGCCGGTGGTCATAGTAATCCATGTAATTGCGTTTCAAAAAACACACTTCACAAGATCTTCATAAGGGAACCACAGTGATGGACATTACAGTCTTCATTAAATGTGATTTTTACTTCCTAATGGAAGCTTTTTATTATTTACCTGACTGAGCATATTGTTCTTTATTGTGTTGTGTGTAAATGTCCTTGTTGTAATGTTATTAATATACACTATTTTATTGTACTTATTTATTTTTTAATTTTAAGCAGTGTTCATCTAATTAAACTATTTAACAAAATAAACACAATACATTTGGACTTTCTTGAAGAGTTTGCGACTGGTGTTTCAATACATTTCCCACCTTCACATGAGTGCCTAAAATTACAAACATCTTTCTAAAAACCCCTTTTCTGGATGGTTAAGGATCAGCTTTGAAACCAAATGAAAAAATATAACCTCAGTTCACTATGATTGATCATTCCATTTCCAGACAGCTTTGCAGTTAGCGTTATATTTGAATCTCAACACCTAAATAAAAGACAGAATAGCATTGATTATACTACTCCTGTATCTTTCCTCACCTAAGAGTGAGTAAACCCATTAACATTGTGAATGCCGTGAAAGGTTTTGTTTGAATAACCCAGGTCATATTCATCTGGGTGCATCCTGTGACTGTGCTTCCCTGAAGCTGTGTTCTGTGAGCTATTTTTAGTGAGTTAGATTTTGTTCGCCTCTTTTTGGGAACTTTCCCCTTGATAATTATAAAACATCCCTTAGAGACTCTAATACCTTATTTGTTTTCTTTTAAAATAGACAAAATAATATTCATGTGGTCTAAAATGTTGTTAACTTATCACATGCTCAAATAAAAACTTTTAACCATCACATGCCTCTTTTGTGCATCATGATTTTATTTGTTCTCAAGATATGGTGATCTTATGAAAAGATAAATGAACAAATAAAAATGACTAGCCATTTCCAGAAAGTACCATTCTTTCTAAGGCCAGCAGTCATGACGTTAAAAAATGTTTGTTGATTCAAACCAGTGATGAAACATCCTGCAATTTTACACTAAAGACTGATATATATATATATATATATTTATATGTATATGCATATGTATATGTGTGTATCTTGATAACAGCTTTCAAAATGAACAAGATTTTATAGGAGAGCAGATGACCGAAATATATCTAGGGCTATACTTCTCAAGTGAATACCACAGAAGTGATTCAACTGAAAAAAGACTAAGGAAGACCATGGTATGTATTGATTATGAATCTATGTATATTTTTTCTTAATTTTACTACTATGTAAGATTAAATGCAAACCCTGCAAAAGAAAAAAAAATACTTTATATATTTATATAATGCATATAAGCAAGTGGTCATTTTAAATGTCCAGATCGGAGGTGTTTTGAAGCTAAGAGCTACATTTGGACACATTGGACTTTTGATGATGTGTCTCAGGGTGATATTGGGTAAGTGTATACTTTATTCATTCTCCTCAAGGGAAAAACTTAAAATGTGTAAATCCTTTTGTTAACTTCTTTTGCCATTCATTTTTTCACATTTAATCATTTAAAAACTTTGCAGTCTATGTTGAAGGATGGACTTACAGTTACTCAAATACAACAATGACATGGAATGACTCAAGGAAGTGGTGTCAAACAAATTACACAGATGTTGTGATGGTCCACAATGAAAATGTAACACATTTCCTCATCAATTATTTGCCGAAAACGTCTAACTCTCACTACTGGATTGGAATCAAAAAGATTGATGGTAATTGGACTTGGGTTGCCAATGGACAGATTGCGGACTATACATCCTGGGCACCAAAGGAGCCCAACAATGACAAGTCTAATGAGAACTGTGTGGAGATGTACACCAACAACAAAAACAGTGGCAAGTGGAATGATGAAGGTTGTGAAAAGAAAAAGCTTGCTTTATGCCAAAAAGGTAAGGAGACAGTTTGTTTCAGTTTGAGTACATGTTTATGTTACAGTATTAACCTTCACAAGTATTTATACAAATGTATAAAAATCTGATTCTTTAAAGGGATACTTTACTCAAAAACAAAATGCTGTCATCATTTACTCACTCCAAATCTGAATGCCTTTTTTCCATGGAACACATAAGGTGATATGTCTCACCCTCAGTCTCCATTCTTTTTATTGTATGAAGAAAAACAAAAGATGCAATAAAAGTGAATGAGGACTGAGACTAACATCTTGTGTGTGCCACATAAAAAAGTAATATGGGTGTGGAACACTATGAGGGTGTGTAAATAATTATGGATTTTCTTTTATTTTTGGCTGATTTATCCCTTTAATAGTAATATTTAATAGTATAGTAATTAGATTTTAAAACAAGAAAAAAATGGGAAAGCTCTATAACATTTTGGAATTCATTTTTTAAGTCTGTAAATAATGTATCTCCTAAATCTGTATATTTTCTCTCAGCCCAATGTCTAAACAATTCATGCAGTTATAGAGAAGACTGTTTTGAACAAGTCAACAACTTCACCTGCACCTGTAAGCCAGGTTTGTCCGGGCCGCTCTGTGAAACAGGTCAGAACGAATTGTATTTCAACAGGAATCAAAATGTCTTATTTTATAACATTAAATCTGTTGATGAAATGAAATGAGAGCCAGCAATTGTTATAATCCAGATTTCACAATGCATGTTGTGAAGAATGACACATGACAAATTTATGGTTTCAAAACATAGTTGCTGTTTTTTTTTTTTTTTACTCAAATTTAAATATTTGTTAATGTTTATATAAATATTATGATCATTTGATGTTAGAAATTCCTTGATCATGCAAGCCCTTCCCTCTCTCCAGCTGTATCATGTGAGAAGCTATCCACACCGCAGCATGGCCAGATGAATTGTTCTGGTTTTTATGGGAATCATTCCCTCAACTCAACCTGTACATTTTCCTGTGCTGGTGGTTACAAACTGAGTGGCACAGCTGAGCTCAAATGCAATCTTTCAGGTGCATGGAATGCACCTCCACCTTCATGTGCAGGTACAAATTAAGCTCCTGTGTTTACATCAAGATTTCTATAATGTGAATGTACTGTATGTATAAGAGGATCTGTCCTGCCAGTCAATCTTGTGTACCGTATCTAAATTCAAGTTAATTGTTTCCCAAATATTTGATGGCAGTGGAGTGTTACCCCCTCCTTTTGTTTGGTGGTGGCTTGATGAACTGCTCCGAAGGGAATGACACCTACAGATCTACCTGTAGAGTTCAGTGTCCACCTGGTCATCTGCTGCTGGGCTTTGCTGAGTTCTCCTGCAGAACTGATGGCACATGGGTGTTCTCCTTTCCGGTAATTTGTGCAAGTGAGGACTTCTAAGAAATGAAATGAACACACTTTTCCTGTTTAATAGAATGAGACTCTCAATAGGATGAGAGGTTCCCATATGCTCACAGTAGATTGTTATGCTATCTCTCCTCAGATTATGTCCATATCCTCTGGGCATTTTTTGGAAGCTTTTGCCTATCACTGTTCTGTTGCTGTCTATTATGCTGTTCCAAATGCAGAAAGAGTGAGTAAAGTGTGAAGACTGTGTGTGTGTGTGTGTGTGTGTGTGTGTGTCTGTCTGTCTGTCTGTTCATTTACTTGTGTTTTTCTTTTCCTAGGTAGGAAAGCAGTCAGATCAAGGTAAAGTATGTTTACTGTAAGTTTTCTTGCAATTCCTTTGTTTTTGTTCTTTTTTAAATTTAAAGTGTTTGAATCTTGCAAATTCCACCATGTTTCTATCAGAACTCAACAGGAGACCAAATCAAGTGAATGACGAAGAACACACACCACTAGAAGGCCCTGCCTGTTTTCCATAAATGTGTCTAATCTGGCAACAACTAGATTCATCTGATTCAGTTCACATTTTTTTAATATAAAGACCAAGCGTAAAAAGAAGTTTTGTATGTGCAGATGTTAAATAAAATCATCAATTATATTCCTAATCTTTTGCTCAATGTTTGATGTTGTTTATTGTTGCTGGTACAAACATTATATTATAAATGATTTTCATTTGTCCTGTGATATTACTCTCTCTCTCTCTCTCTCTCTCTCTCTCTCTCTCTCTCTCTCTCTCTCTCTCTCTCGCTCTCTAATTATCTATTTAGAATGTGTGTGACATAAATAATCATAACCTATTGGGGGGGCTGGGTAGCTCAGCAGGTATTGACGCTGACTACCACACCTGGAGTCACGAGTTTGAATCCAGGGTGTGCTGAGTGACTCCATTCAGGTCTCCTAAGCAACCATATTGGCCCAATTGCTAGGGAGGGTAGAGTCACATGGGGTAACCTGGTCATGATTAGTGGTTCTCTCTCTCAATGGGGTGTGTGGTAAGTTGTGCGTGGATTGGGGAGAGTAGCATGAGCCTCCACATGCAGAGTCTCCGTGGTGTCATGCACAATGAGTCACGTGATAAGATGCACAGATTGGTGGTCTCAGAAGCGGAGGCAACTGAGACTTGTCCTCCACCACCCAGATTGAGGTGAGTAACCGCGCCACCACGAGGACATACTAAGCAGTGGGAATTGGGCATTTCAAATTGGGAGAAAAGTAATAACAATAAATTAATTAATAATCATAACCTATTTACTGGTAATATTCTGGCATATAATGTCAGTCTTAAAGACCCCTTTAATGACAGCACTATCACAACTTCATTCCACCTAACTCTCAATCTAACTGCATACCCTACAAGCAAATCATAATTATCAGTCATTTTAATAAAATTAAATTAAACTGCACAGTTGCAACGAAGTTAAAATGAACTATGAGTATGACTTTTGACTTATATTTTGACTATTTGTTACTATATACAGTATTTATTATAATTTGGGTAAATCATGAGTGTGTTACTCTTTAACAGGTATTTGATTAGATGCTTCTAGACCCTTTTGGTTGATAACATGACTAAACAATGAGAATTCATATATTTGTATACATTTCTCACACCTATCAGATTGTTTTGTGGGTGACTATTAGGCTATTTCCAAATAGCTGGTCCTTATCATACCTGGTATGTATGGTATGTTCTAATTTAATCTATTTCTATATAGATTTTTGTACATTCAATCATATTGTATGAAGAAAATATTTTTTTTTAGAGTTGAAAAGTTAAGAACTGAGGGTTATCATTTTATCTTTCATTTATTAATTTCAATTTCACATGAAATCAAAAAATTTCATAATGGAGTATACTGAATTTCTGATGCCATTAAACTGAGATGTAACTCAGCCTGTGTCAAACATTGAAGGCCTGGACTTACCACTACAACAAAGCCATTGATGTGGACTGGACAACAGCTCGTCAGTGGTGCCAGTCTGCCAGAAGCATTACACCGATTTGGTGGGCATCCTAAACCAGGCAGAAGTTGCGTACTTTAACCAGATCTACCCTACCATAAGCAATAATAGTGGATTGGCATTAGGAAGACTGATGGTCACTGGATGTGGGTAGGGACCAGAAAGCGCTTGGTCCCAGAGGCAGCGATCTGGGCACCAAATGAGCCCAACAACCAGGGAATTGGAGGAGACTGTGTAGAGGTCTACATCAAGAGAAAAAAGACACAGCCATGTGGCATGACGAGAAGTGTAACAAAATTAAAAAAGCTCTCTGTTATTTAGGTGTACACTTAATAATTTGATATATATATATATATATATATATATATATATATATATATATATATATAGATCATAATGTTCTGTGCAGAATCAATTTAGGTTATTATTAATTGTAGAATTTTAAAGGTGAAGTATGTAATCTTTCAATGTTACTTTCTCCTATCCCAGCTTAATGTGTAGAACTATATGTTTATGTCTCCGAAATGTGTAAAGAATGTGGATCTGCTGTGCTTTCAACATTGCTCTGTTCCCAACCAGTGTCATGAATTTGGCGAGGAAATATTATTCTGTCCAACCAATGCAAGAACGGGAAGATGGAATAGGGAAACCTGTTGAAAAAAGTCCTTATTTCTATCATTCTGTTTGGTTATGCTATGGTGTATGTCACCATTCTTATATTATTGTTTAAAAAAAATTTGAGTATCATAAAAATTGCATTTAGTTTATTATTGAGTACTGCCCTGAAGCAGCTATTTGATATAACAGATACTCACATATATTCTACAACACTGAATTTGCACAAATGCTGTTCAAAACTTCCTGTCCAAAGCAACACCTAATATGGTGTGTTGCATTTTTGATTATCTATGACTGTTTGTGTAATAATTGTTCATGTGTTCCTACTTTGTCCTGAGCAGTGAAGCTCCCCCCAACTACTTTACATTCTTTATTTTTTTCAGCATTTTCACTTTACAAATATACATAAACGTACTGATATATGTTTACATGTGTGTGTTTATGTTTTACAGTATGTATCTGTATAAAGTACATTTACTGTATACTGTAAATAACAAGTGGACTACTGTAATATGAAGCATTACAGCAAGTATACAGAATAACAGTACAGTTCACATTGTTGGATTACATACCTGTTCTGTCTATGAAATGTTTGAATAATTGAGGACACTGTTGTTCTCCCAACATTCGGCTGCACCCTTCGACCAGCCTCGCCATTGTAAGGCAATGATAGAGAACATGGTCCACAGCAGTGGCCCTTATTTCATTGGAAACATGCCTATGTCCTTGTCCTTGGCCTCTTCTACCTCTTCCTCTGTTTTGCCTCCCTAAGAGTCCCTATCCTTCCACCACACATCCTCACTCCTCTTCTTCTTCCTGGCTGTTGACCCTGTTCGTTTCCTTGTTGTTCTTCCATTGTCAGAAATTGTAACACTGTGTTGTGCTCTTGTCTATGCTTGCCAATTGAAGGTTCAAGAGATGCACCCCTGAGCTATTTTAGAGAACTGGTTGATCATTGGTTGATCTAGTGCTTCACACATTCCCCTTCATTAGTGAAAGTCAAGATTCACATAAGATCAATTCAAAACATTGAAGAATCACATAACTCAGCATAAAAGTAATCCGTACGACTCCAGTGGTTAAATCAATATCTTCAGAAGCGATATGATTGAGGTGGTGAAAAACTTTCACATTCTTACACTTGTGTTTTTGGTGATTCACATTATTTCTGCATATCGCCCTCTACTGGTCAGATAGAAGAATTTCAAGCAAAAAATTATTTAAATATTGATCTGTTTCTCACTCATACCTATCATATCACTTCAGAAGATATGTATAGGAGTCATATGGTTTACATTTATGATGCCTTTATGTGCTTATCTTTTTGGTACCCATTCATTGTATGGACCTACATTACTTACCATGGCATGAGGGTGATTAAATGATGAGAGGATTTTCATTGTTGGGTGAATTATCCCTTTAAGATCATTATGCTACAAATGCTGTTGATTGAAATTGTATTGATCCTTTGACATAAAAAAAGATACTTAAAAAAACATCTATACAAACAAGTCCTTTTGTGTATTTGAACAGAGATGTTCCAAAATTAAATTGGTGTTGTATATACATTTGTCACTAACTGTCTTGACCTGCAATTCCCTCCTTGCCCCTGAAAAGGGCCACCTGACCTGTGCCGATCCATTGGGGAAGTTTTATTTTCGTTCTTTATGTAATGTTTCATGTAACAAGCGATATAAACCTAAATTAGGTTTACTTTAGGTTTAGTGGTGGTGGCGGTGGCATAGTGGCTAAAGCACAGGGCTGTTAATCAGAAGGTTGTTGGTTTGATCCTTGAGCAAGACACTTAACTCCAGGTTGCTCCGGGGGGATTGTCCCTGTAATAAGCGCACTGTAAGTCGCTTTGGATAAAAGCGTCTGCCAAATGCATAAATGTAAATGTAAAGTAAAGACCACACTCACTTGTCTTAGTGATGGCGCCTTGTCAGCACCCACACCTTCATGTGAAGGTGTTTTTTTATAAGCATGTCTATGATTTCATGAATTATGGAATTCAAGAACCCATGGAACTGTGGAACGAGGCTTCCTAATGTGCTAAACTAGAGTACTGATAAACAATGCATTTTGAAATGATCTTCTAAATTCAACTGGAAGCTTTTTAAAGGGACACATACTTTACATATTTCCCTCCTACAGTATGTACTAATTACATATTTGAGGTTTTAATCTTTTTTGTTTGAATTATTTTGGCAGCTGTAAAATGTGACCCAATGCAGTCTGCCCCTTATGGCTCTCTGCAATGTTTTCACCCTGTGGAGGAGTATGGTTATGCTTCTACTTGTTGGTTAAAATGTGATTAGTTTGTTAAAAAGATATTAATGAAATAAGTGTCCTGAGAAATCTCACTGGTCTCTGTGACAGCTGTAAACTTTGTAAACAGCAAAAAAAAAAATTTCCCGGACCGCGGACATTGACACTTTTCACCTGTCAATCATTTTGCTTGTTCTCAGTGTTATATTTAAAGCACATCGTTGAAGCTAAGATTCATGTTTGTAAATTGAGGGCACTATTGGGCCACTGTTGAATTTGACAGCCACAGGAACAAGCAATGCTGTTCTTTTTCTTGGTTTTGGTCTCAAAATGATCTTTGGAGGCTTGGGTTTTGGAATGAGGGGCGTGGCTAATTCAACGACTCAGTCATGTGAAAGCTTCAGAATGCTAAAATCGCTTACAGCACCTTTAAATATTGATCTTTTTCTCACCCAAAGCGAACGTATCACATTAGAAGACATTAATTTATCCACTGGAGTTGTATGGATTACTTTTATGATGCCTCTATTTGCTTTTTGGAGCTTTAAAGTGCTGATCACCATCCACTTGCATTGTATGGACTTACAGAGCTGAGACATTCTTCTAAAAGTCTTCTTTTGTGTTCTGCTGAAGAAAAAAAATTCATACACATCTGGGATGGCATGAAGGTGTGTGAATGAAGAGAGAATGTCCATTTTGGGGTGAACTATTCCTTTAAGGTAACTACTGCAGTTTACCACTTTTTGAATTTACATACTTGTACATTACATTTTAATGTGGGAGGGACAATGAAACATTTAACTGAACATTAGCCTTATGTAATTGCTAATGTAATAGAGTATCTTTGTTGGAGCATATTTTCTTTTTTCTGACAAAATCCAGGTTCTTTTAAAGACCCTGGTCTATTGTAAATTATGTTTTTGCAATCATTGCTCAACAGTGCTCCCTTCTGTCAGCTCCTGAGGGTGGCTGGATCCTAGGATGTCCATGTTAATTCTTATCAATGTTCTCTCTTCTCTTGTTGCTTTTTCGTATTAAATTGCAGCTGTTCATTGTGAGTCCCTCTCATTCTCTCATCTCTCACCTGAGCTGGGACCCCAGAGCTTGGATCTCAATGTGTGTTCTAGTGTGCCGAGGGCCATGTGCTCAATGGAGCAAGTGAGCTCATCTGCACCTTCAACGGCTGGACGGATTTTCTGCCCAGTTGTGTTGAAAAGGCCAACTCCTCTTCCAAAATCATTAGCAGTACTAGAAAAGTGAAGTGAATTGAAAAATTCTCCATACACATCACTTACACACAATGAATGTGTCTTGCATTAGCTATATACACTTTTTTTTTTTTTTTTTTTTTAAGATTTAAGTGTTTCAATTACATAACAAAATTCCAGAAAAATGTAATTGTCATCTTTAATAAAATTAAATGCAAAAAAAAAAAAATTATTTATTGAATTTTGTTCAACATTACACAATTAAATTTCATGGAATTGTGTTATGAAATTTAAATTCGTAATCCTAAAAATAGCCTAAAATATGTTTTGAGTGTAAAGGTTGTCTCCCTTTAATTATAATAATGATGATAAGTAAAACTGTGATAGTAACATAATATATTGAAATGAGTAGATTATTGTAGGGCCATTTCATTATGATTGCTTTTAAAACAAAAGGCCATTAAACCATAACGACAATATTTGTTATATATTTTCAGTAGAGGAGATGCCAGTGAGTGCAGGCATCTTCATCTAGTCAACTTCTGCTTGGGGGACTGATATTTTTGTTAATGTACAAATTTACAAAAAAAGTAAGATACAGAAAAGCCTATTCTGCTATTGCCATTACTATTAAACACATTTTTCCAACAAATATACAAAATTTAAAACAATTATCAAATATAATATTTTATATTTTATTTCATTTTAAATAAAAATGTCATGGTTGGCAATTGAACAAATGCCTTCTGTATACTGTAATTGATTATTTAATGCCAGCAAACCTGTTTGTGAAAATGTAGGAGGTCAATGAGCATTGCCATTTTTAATGCACTAAGTAAGGCAATTGATGTGTATTGGCCTTGTGGTAAAGAGTTTTAAAATGCAACAAGGACCAATACATTTACTTCACGGTAAGTAACTTTGAAGTTTAAAGGGATGGTTCACCCAAAAATGAAAATTCTCTCACATTTTACTCACCCTCATGCCATTCTAGATTTGTATGACTTTCTTTCTTCTGCTGAACGCAAACAAAGATTTTTAGAAAAACATTTCAGCTCTCTAGGTTCATACAATGCAAGTGAATTGTGGCCAGAACTTTGAATGTCCAAAAAGCATTTAAGGCACCAATGAAGTAAGTCATACAACTCCAGTGGTTTAATCCATGTCTTCAAAAGCGATATTATAGGTGTGGGTGAGAAACAGATCAATATTTAAGTTGTTTTTTACTATACTGTAAATGTCCATTTCACCAGCCGTGCTAAGCACTCTCTTCTCTCCAAAGAGTTCTCTAATTTTGTATTACTTTTTTTTTTTTTTGTGATTTGCATTCTTCTCCACCTACTGTGCAAAGGGAAAAATTTGAAGTAAAAAAGTACTTAAATGTTGATATATTTCTCATCCACACCTATCATATCGCTTCTGAAGACATTGATTTAACCACTGGAATCGAATGGATTACATTTATGCTGTCTTTATATGCTTTTTGGAGCTTCAGAGATCTGGCCACCTTTCACATAATTGAGAGAGCCAACAGAGCTAGGATATTTTTCAAAAAAATATTCGTTAGTGTTCAGCAGAATAAATAAAGTAAAATGTGAGATGGCATGAGGGTGAGTAAATGATGACAGATTGTTTTTCTTTTTTTTGGTGAATTATCACATTAAGCACTAAAATACTGTTTAACTGTTTAGTGTTTTAGTTCTATCTTAATACAAGAATCCCTCTCCACAGTAGCTCGTTATGCACAGAATAACTCTGCATTGGATGGGGATTTGAAGTCAGCCTTTGAAATCAGTTAAAAGAACAATGCACTGACATTGTACAAGCACTTTTATATGATGTTTTCCATTCAGACTGTTGTGGAAATTATGGATTGTTGTGTATAAAATAAATACAAATTTAAACAGGACAGTGTGTTGTTTTGTTACATTCGTATCAGTCCATGTTAGTATGCTATTGAGTTATTTGCACACTATAGAATATTTATACTCTGTTCATCACTGTCATGCACTAATGGTGTAATATTAGTGTGAGTGACTGCTGGGACATTTCTCAGCATCTTCGTGTGGCACCCTAACTGGGTGTGTGAGAGACAACTGAAACATTGTGAAACACCCTGTTGTCTACCCGCTCACACACCCACTGTTTCATACCGCCTCACCCTGGACATGCTGCCCCAAATCAGACACAGGGCATTGTGCCCGCTGTAACTTAGGCCAACAATCTGACCTATAGAATATTTAAATGGTATTTTCTGTATGTTAAAACTTCTGGTATTAGGATCTTATGAACATTTTCCATAACCAAATGGGGCTAGGTTTGTATTAAGGAATGGGGAAGAAAAGGTTGGGTTATTGGAAAAATTATATAGGTTCCACTAATGCTACCCAAATTGTCTTTAGTGCCAATATTGCAGATAATAAATGTAATAAAGCTTCTTAAAGGTGCATTTTTTATGTTGCACTGGGCACTTTGGCTGTTGTCTGTGATTTAGATACAGACACCTGAAGTATTATCAGAGTCAGAGAGGGTGTATAGGATAGATAATCAAACTTTATTAGAGCCACACATAAATATGTACAAGGCAGACGATATGTCACAACAGTGCTTTCTAGATTCAATGTTTCTAGAGTCAGAGTTTTATTTACAAAATAAAAGAAAAACGCTTTGCAGCTTCACACACAAAACCAAAAGTCTGCTTTGCAGCATTTAAACTGGTCCGGTTTTCAGCACAACACTGTGTAAGAAACACTCTGATAGTCTCTGGCATGTCTCTCTCTCTCTCTCTCTCTCTCTCTTTCTCCGCGGACTGGGCCATCTTTTGTCTCCCCCGAATCTCACTGTGCTCATAGAAACAGTAATTAGTAACAATTAATCTCAGGTGGATGTCCTAACCGCTTTCTCTCCCCAGATGGGCGCTCAACCACCCTCACCTCCACACACTACAACACCAAGTGGAGTGGATGCAGGATCTTTTCATTTTCAATAATGCCATTGTAGAAATACACTATAGACAGAATACATTATTCAGAGTAGAGCCATCTTCAATTTTTGATGTGAATGAAAACAAGGCTGGATAGAGTTACATTCTATTCAATGTACTGTTTTTGAAGACTTTTGGAACGTTCCACCAACGAAACGTTGAAAAAAAAAACAATCTTTCAGTAGACAAAAAAGCCACCCGACTCTTCTCCACCACATATTTTAATTCAGTGTTTGAATGTGAGTCCTCAGCTCTCATTAACACTTATAGCCTAATGGAAATAGTCATCCAGGTATTTCTGGCATGTTTTATTAATACTGAGGATTTGGACATGCAGTTGGCTGAGTTTGGATTGGCATAACCCATTCTACTCTTACTAATTCTACCATATCCATCTATGGCAGAAATAGTAAGAGTAATACGCCGTCGCCGCGCAGCAAATAAATCTAATAAATCCAATTATAAGGGGATTACGAGACAAAATAATTAGCTTTTGATGTGTGAATCGAATGTTATAAATAATAACAGTAGTTCAACGCTGTTGAACCTTCGAACATGACTTCTAGCGCCAAGTGAAAAAACGCACTCGAACAAATCTTTTGCTACTAAAATGTTTTAGACAACAAAGTTAAAGTTTCTTCTGTAACATGTAAAATTACAACTGTTTTGATTTAATGCCGTCTTATCAGAAGCCAGTCCATGCTGCTGGTCAATAGAACCTCTTCAGCATTTCTGCACAGAAGAAGGGAGTTGCACGGTGCTTCTACAAACCAGTCGCATCTGTCCGGGCATCAAAGCAGCATGGCACCAATTATATCGCTTAAGAGGAAGCAGGTCAGCCCGTCCTGGCACGAAATGTGTAATAAATAACTGATCATCTGACTGGTCTAGATGTCTCCTGGCTGCTATCGTAATAATAACGAGGCTATTGATACCCGCTGTGACCGTATGATATCCTTTTGATTATTTTTCCTTTCCTTCGCCTACTATTCCTGCCAACGGCCAGTCTCGCGCCAATAATGAATGCACGAGAGACGCGTGTGCAATGATGTTTTAACCGGAAAATAGTCTCATTGACAAATTCTTCTTGGTGATTTCTGTGCAAACCTAATAAAATTGTTTTTTATTCCTACGATTTCCTGTTAGTTTTAAACTATAGAGTAACTGGTATAGTTCACAAAAAACTATAGGCAGTCGTAGTCTGTTCGGCATTTACGGCGGCTCGTTTCAGCTTATTGCTGCCGGCGGCCCACCGGGAAAATTCCTGGTTCTACCCATAGTCAGTCCGCCCCTGCATGGTACATTCCAGAGTGGCAGCCAGAACATTCTGTCTTTTTGGGTGGTCACATACGAGCCGAGATTTAAAAAAAAAAAAAAAAAAAGATGCAAGTATGCAGGTAGGATAGGTCTACAGTCACAATGTAGGCGTTCATGAGAGACTGTGACCGGAAGTGTCCTTTATTCATGTTCAAATATAAGTCTAAAGATCTGGGAGATTTTACGGCCAGTGGAAGACACAGTCCTGTTCTGGTAAAGTGCCACACATAGATAAGCATCATGATAGGAGGTGCTGAAAGCCTAGACTGTGTTTGACCTTGAGTTTGGTCCAATTCCAGTTCTCATTGCATGCTTGCTAAGGAAAGTGCAAAGAATTTGCTACAAAGTACCACTAACATGCATTACAAAAATGCACAACATAAAACTGTATACAGTAGGCTATATATATAGGGATATGTAATGTATGTAATCAGTGTCCGAATATATAGTATGTCATATAGGTTTAAAAAAAAGAATAATATGAGTCACTATCCCAGTCAGTGGGCATTTTATTGTAATTCAGTCCAGTTAACACACAAAACATAATAAATACAAATTACACCGAGAACATTTTCATCAAAGTACATTTCCATTGTCGGCAGTCACCACCATTTCTATATCTGAGTCCTGAAACATGCAAAAGCAGAACACTCACACAAGCAGTACACACACATCCACACATGCATACACATCTCATATATTTCTCCAGAGGCATCTGAAGAATGCTCAAGATGCAAAGTACTGAGTCTTGCATTGAATACAAACAGTCAATGGGTGTCAAGAGCGAGGGTTCACTGGACGACAAACAGTCTGCGAAGTGACACATAGGGTCACTGTCCGTATCATCATAGAAAGTGTCACAGCCTAAAAAGAGAGAGATGATTAATGTGATGGGAAAAGAGATGCATTTCTTTCTAGCCCTGTATTTGTAAACATTGAGTGTGTTTTATACCATAGGGATGCATGTGATCTCCAGGCATCTGTGGAGGGGTAAGGCCCTGTCTGAAGGGGTCCAGCTTGAAGCTCCTTGACTCTAGACTGATATTTTGTTGGGGCAGTGAGACATATGAACCTAATCTCTCTAGCTCTGCAGGAAGACCTCCACAAGAGGGCACTGTGGTTACAAAAATGGCAAGAAAATGGGCATTTTAGCATTGTAGTGTGAATTTTATATCCAAATGTGCTGTTATACTTAAAGGAATAATTCATCCAAAATAAAAATATGTCATTATCTCTTCACCCTTATATCGTTTTATTAAATCAAGAAATAGAAAAGGTAAAATAGTTCAAATTCATAGGTATTATTTTAGATTCTCAACTCACATTTGATAGACACGTAAAGAAACTTTCAAAAAAGGTAAAGATTAACTTACATTGTTTCAAATATATTGGACATTACATTTCAAAGCAGGCGGCAAACATTTTGTCTCATATTTCATATTGTACCACAGTTTGGACTCAAACAAGTGAATCCACAGTAAATTGTATAGTCGCTTTACAATCAGGCTTTAAAATCATGGATAATAAACCAAATCATCTGCATCATTGCAATAAAAAAATCTTGACGTTAAATGTTTTATAAATCTGTCCTACATAAAATTGTTATTAAAATGTCTGCAATAAAAAAGCCCCACAGGTGTTATGTAAATGGCTAAATAGACAGGATGGTAGTAGAACAACATGGATCGCAGTGAATGTAACTGTAGGGTTGATTACAACAGAAAAACTCAGTGATAAAGGGCTTTTATCTGTGAAGGGTTCCTAACTCTGGAACATGCTACCATCTGAAATAAAACCAATAAAATAAATAAAATCTTTCATAATATTGGTTAAGCGTTAGTATTAAAGAAACCAGAACTATACTCATCTTTCATTTTCAGTTATTTTTTTTGTCTAATCTTTTATACAATATGTCACCAGGGTTGGGAGCAATCTAAGAAATTTTGTTTTTTAACAATTTGTTTATATTGCTTGATTTATGTAGTTTTTCATAGAAAAAGCCCACATAGGGACCTGAGATCCAAATTAGTCTCTATGTAATGCATATTTTTTAATTTATGTGCTGAAATCATGTTTTTGTACTGTCTCTACAAATAAACAAGTAAATAAATTAAATAAAAAAATTGTGTAGAACAGAAAAAATCTTATGTTATACAGCTATGTTATATTTTCTGCTCTTTTCCATACAAAGATATATAATAGTGACCATTTCTGCAAAGCTTCAAATATGACCAAGATAAATAAATAAAAGCAAATCAATTCATAAATAAAAGAAAAAGAAGACCAAGCAATGTAAAAGTAGAAAGTATGTAAAAGTAGTCCATAAAACCTCAGAAGACTTGGAATATAGCGCACACATTGTATGGACTACATTTATAGTGCTTTTAATGTAGTTTTTGTCTTTACAGATGATGACAGACGTCACAATGAACTGTTGTTGTGTGGTAAAAACTGCAAAAAGATCTGTTCCATGGGGTAAAAAAAACCCAGGGTTTGAAATGATATGAGAGTCAATTATGACAGAATTTTAATTTGTGGGAGAAAAATTCCTTATGAAAATCCCCCCAAGAAGATGAGTTTATGCTATGAGTATTATAAGAGATTCAGAGAATAAACTGTGTGCGTAGACTGAGGAATTTTGTCAACTTTGTGTACCAGTGTGTTGTGCTTGGCTGTCCCTTTTCTCCTGAGGAGACACACTTTGCTTTTGCTGCTGTCTTCTTGCCAGTTTTTTCATCTACATTTCACCAGACAAAGAGATAGAGAATTGTAAGCATTCACATAATTTAAAGTGATTCCTCTTTTTAATTCCATGTCCCTTGCTGGATGCAAACTAATACTGAGGCATGTACAGTCCATGAGAATCCTAAGAGAAAATAATACCTTTGATAATACGAAGGAAGGCAGAGAACACACACATAGCCAACCTGAAAGGAAGTACGCATCTAATCTAAAAGCATCTATACATAATATGTCATCAGTTTCCTACATGAAGCAATAACACAGCTTGTTTCCTTATTGGCAAGCTCATACACTGCAGAAAGATCTCTGTTATCAATTGCATAAGTTAATGTTCTTTCAGTGAGTGTGTGTGTGTGTGGGCATCACATTACCTTGGCTCTTTGGTTCTGGAACCAGACCTGAACGACTCGTACGCTGAGTCCTGTCTCTGCTGCCAGAGTCTCCCTCACCTTACAATAAGATGAGACAGACAGAAAGAGAGCCATAGTGTGACCTTCATGGTCTATGGGTCACGTAGACTAACTGATGAACTGACCCACAGAGTATCAGATCAACAAAGATAGATAAAGCAATGCAGTCAGACCAGCTGCAGTTGGAGAGGGGGATCATTCCTTAACTTTCCACAAAAAAAAACCTCCTTCACAATTTTTAAAAGGCATTTTAAATGAATGGCGAGTTAAACCAAAGTTCAACACAGCATCCTCATTACACTTCTTCATTTAAGTTAAACAAGTTTAATAAAATATTATAAGTTTATTTCCCCATAAAGTTTAATTATCAGTATTGTAGCTATGATTATTATCAAGTGCTTGAGCTGGTGTTAAATATACAGTCACATTACAGACATGTTTGTGTTTTTGTATTGTAATGGCTGACCTTTCGACATGGTTTGGATGAGACCTCAAAAGAAGCTTTGAAAGCTCGTCTCTGCTGTGTTGTAAGGATGGTACGAGGCCTTTTGGGTCTCTTGTGGTCCATGTCTACAGTTGTGTTATTGTCCCCTGCTGTCTTAATGTTCCCTTTGTTATATTCCTCCTCATCATCATCTTCACTTTTACCTGTAGTAAAGGTAGCACAGTTATATATATGTGCCTAAGAGCTAATAATTATAAATAATTAATGGTAATAAGCTAATAAACTGATTATTAGCAACCAAAATATATTGTTTTTTTTTCTCTCTGTTTTAGAAGCTTTAAGGGATAGTTCACCCAGAAATTAAAAATCTCTCATAATTTTCTCACCCTCATGCCATCCCAGATGGTTATGAATTTCTTTCTTCTGCAGAACACAAACAAAGCTTTTTAGAAGAATATCTCAGTTGTGTTGGTCCATCTAATGCAAATGAATGGTGGCCAGAGTTTGAAGCTCCAAAAAGCTCATAAAAGCAGCATAAATGTAATCCATACAACTCTAGTGGTTCATTCCAATCTTCAAAAGCAATATTATAAGTGTGGGTGAGAAACAGATCAATACTTCAGTCCTTTTTTACTAAAAAATCTCCCCCTTTGACCAGCCCCAACCACTAGGTGGTGATATGCACGCAGAATGCTAACTGCCAAAATAACAAAAGAAGAAGAACACTTCTTCTTCTAAAAATCAAATCATTTGTGTTCTACAGAAGAAAGAAAGACATACACATCTGGGATCACATGAGGGTGAGTAAACTATGAGAAAAAAACCTATCACTTTAAAGATACTGTATATTCAATATAAGATAAGCTCAGTTAACAGCATTAGTTGCATTAAGTTAACACAAAAAAATATATATTTTGAGTCGTCACTCGTTTTGGGAATAAAAAAGAGGGTACACTGAGATATTTACAATGGAAGTGAATGGGGCCAGTCCATAAATGCTAAAATAAACATATTTCATATACCCTTAAAACGTAAACATTGAAAGTGTTAACATGATTTTGGTATGATAAAAGTTCTTATTTACCATATCTGTTAGTAGTTATTTCCAATGTTACAACATGATTTTTGCTTTTTTTTTCCCCCTTTCATATTTTCTTTGTTTGAAAATCAACACAATGCCACAAATGCTGTTAACTTGAATTGTGCTGGGGATATTTCTTTAATTATCTTAAAACTGCAATGATAAAAAGATGTTTGTAATTGGTCATCTACATTATAGGTTCTGTAAATTCTGTACATTGTAAATCTGTATATATACATGTAGTATATCTGTATCAAATTGACTGCAATTGAAGCATCCTTTGTAGGGTTTTGGCTGGGTTTTAAACTGTAAACCAGGATATCACAGTAACTTTAAACAACAGAATTTTCTCGAAGGTCCTAATTGACAGATCTGTTTACATTCTACAGAATTCTGTTGTATTAGTACAGCATAGTGTTTCCTGGAATAGTTTATCACAGTGATAAAGAATAAAAACTGAATATGTTTGTTCATGGTTTTGTGCATGGAGTTATTCTGATAGATACATGAATATACATATTCAGTAGAGTATGTTCAGTACTCATTCATAAACCACATGAATCAGATCCAACCAATCTAACTTCTGGGTGGATAAAAGAATATCACTTAACTAAAAGTTTATTTTATTACTTTTTGTTGAATATATATTACTTTAAATGTATTATTGAATCTAGCTTAATCAGTGTATTGTCTGGGATTGTATGGTTTATCAAAAGAAGATAGTAGTAGAAGTATCCCACTATTATGCTGGAATGTTTGAGAGTGTTAAAACAACACCTGAGTCGGAGGTGGCCGGGCTGACCAGTTGGCTATGAAAGTCTCTTGCACAGAGCAACCTGTCCTCTGTGAGCACACAGCGGTCTCCCTTCTGCAGCCTGCAGGCGCACACACAGCAGCAGAAACAGCGCAGGTGGAAGATTGCAGTGCCTGCATGCATCACCAGCTCGGCCGGAGAGATGACCTCCGCACAGCCCTTGCACCATACCAAAAACAACCTGACAAAGAAAGAGAGAAAACCACCTATTATCATAATTTAAACAAATTAATCAGGGGCAGTGTGCATGGCTTAAAAATGAAAATTGTGAAATAATTTACCAATTACTACAGAAGAAAGAAAGGCATACAGGTTTAAGAACGACATGAGGGTGAGTAAATGACATCAGAACATATATTTTTGGATGATCTATCCCTTCAATATTCAATAAAACAACTCTGAGAGCAGTTTTGTTCTTCTCAAACTTTGGAATATTTTGTTGCTTAGTCGCCACGTCCATCAAGGATTGAGACTAGAACTTGCCATTTTCCCTTGCCGTCCCCTCCAACCAACTCACCCCCCAAAAACACGCAGACGCATACCCCCAGCATGGTGAGTGTGCATCTTAGCGCCTGGCAACCAGAGCTGGGATTCAGGAGCTAAAACAGAGGCGGCCGGCTCCACGACTGTGTCCGGAGTAGGGCTCCCGGGGAGGGGGGAGAAAGGAGCTCTACAGGCTGTGGCTCCAGACGGAGGGAAAGAATCATGCCTCCTGGTGGGAGAGGCCGGTCCAGGGAATGATCTTAGCTTGACTTAACCAAACCCAGACAAAGGAGGGAGCTGGCCCAGAGCCTCGCTGCCATTGTCCTGCTCTGGCAGACACCACATTTTCTGTTTGTCAAACTGGCCTGAGATTTCCGTGCCCAGAGGGGGGCGGAGGGCAGAGCTGAAGTCTAAGGTTTGGGGTGAGAGTGACAGGGAGGCTTAGAGAGAATCATCCATAAAGGTACTTCAGACTCAGACTGACAGGTTACCCCTTTACGACATCTAAGATGCTTTAATCATGGATGGTTCAACGAATTTAACACATCAAATAGTAATAGATTATTTAGTCACCCTCATGTTGTTCCAAAACTCTATGACTTTTTTTAAACACAAAAGGATATGTTAGTTATAGTCACTATTTCATTTAGCAGTCATTTTACCAAAAAGCTCCTGTTGTGTTCCACAGAAGAATGAAGGGGGGCGGGGGGGATGTTCATGCATTAAAGATATGTGCATATTTTTATGTTTATTTTTTATTTTATTTTTTTGCCTATTGAACAGTGGATGTTATTATTATTGTTTATTCGTAGCTCTGCTAGGTGCATGGGAGCATAGCAAAAAATTCCCCTAAAAATATCCCAAAGCTTTGCATTGTTGAGATCTATTAGTGTTGCCCTGGGGTTGCTGGGGAAACAAGTGAGAGTTCTCTAGAGTTCAGAAGAGGGACAGAAAGAAGTGATGGCTCTTTACATTATACACAAGAGCATCTATGGTATGTGAATCCATGTAGCACAGTATGGTTCATTTGTGTATTAAGTAGAATTTAATGCAACAAAACACGTTTCAAGATATAATTTATATTGATAAATGTTATGCATGCCCAATCTAGAACATACTCCAGCACACTCGTGAACACACCTTTCATTTTCACAATCAGGCATGGAGTGTCTGTGGGGTTTTTAAAAATACAGTTGTCAGAAGATTACAGACACTTAGTCAGAAGATTACATACACTTAGCTTGAAGTAATACAAAAAAAAATGTAAGCACTCGTTAAGGATTTTTTCCAACAATTGTTTACTGACAGATTATTTCACATTTAACTGAGTATTTCACAATTCCAGTGGGTCAGAAGTACACTAAGTTAAATGTAAAAACTGAAAATTCCAGAAAATTATGTCAAACCTATAGACAATTATCCAATAGCTTCTGATAGGAGGTGTACTGAATTGGAGGATGTATTTTAAGGCCTACCTTCAAACTCAGTGCCTCTTTGCTTGACATCATGGGAAAATCAGCCAAGACTCAAAAATAAAATAATTGTGGACCTCCAGAAGTCTGGTTCATCCTTGGGAGCAATTTCCAAATGGCTGTAGGTACCACATTCATCTGTACAAACAATAGTTTGCACCATGGGACCACACAGCCATCATACCGCTCAGGAATGAGATACATTCTGTCTCATAGAGATGAATGTAGTTTGATGCAAAAAGTGCAAATGATTCCCAGAACAGCACCACCAGACCTTGTGAAGATGCTGGAGGAAACAGGTAGACAAGTATCTATATCCACAGTAAAACGAGTCCTATATCCTATATCGACATAACCTGAAAGGCTGCTCAGCAGCCACTGCTCCAAAACCACCATAAAAAAAATCCAGACTACAGTTTGCAAGTGCACATGGGGACAAAGATCTTACTTTTTGGATAAATGTCTTCTGGTCTGATGAAACAAAAGATTGGCATGGGTGTGGCAGCATCATGTTGTGAGGGTGTGCTGATGCAGGAGGGACTGGTGCACTTCACAAAATAGATGGCATCATTAGGAAGGAAAATTTTGTGAATATACTGAAGCAACATCTCAAGACATCAGCCAGGAAGTTAAAGTTTGGTCGCAAATGGGTCTTCCAAATGGACAATGACCCCAAGCATACCTCCAAAGTTGTGGGAAAATGGCTTTAGGACAACAAAGTCAAGGTATTGGAGTGGCCATCATAAAGCTCTGATCTCAGTCTGAACTGAAAAGGTGTGTACGAGCAAGGAGGCCTACAAACCTGACTCAGTTACATTAGTTCTGTCTGGAGGAATGGGCCAAAATTCCTGCAACTTGTTGTGAGAAGCTTGTGGAAGGCTACCCAAAATGTTTGAACCAAGTTAAACAATTTAAAGGCAATGCTACCAAATACCAACAAAGTGGATGTAATAAAAGCTGAAATCAATCATTCTCACTACTATTATTCTGGCATTTCACATTCTTAAAATAAAGTAGTGATCCTAACTGACCTAAGACAGGCAATGTTTTCTATGATTAAATGTCAGGAATTGTGTATTTGGCTAAGGTGTATGTAAACTTCTGACTTCAACTGTAGTTCTGATATTTCTGTGTATTCACTACGATTACTGGAAAGGGAGGTCATTGAGCAGCAGCACGCTGTGGTAGGCAATGGTCACGCTGAATTTAAAAAGAACATCTATGCTTTTATGGTGAAAAACAAATCTTCAGATTGGTAACCTTCTAAAATTCTGTTTGGATAAACACTTTTAGGATTATACACAACCATGCTGCTTGAGTAGTACCTGTGTTGAACAATGCTGTATTGATGAACAAACCTCTAAAAAGGCACAACGTCATGTAGTTTCCAGTAATACGTCTCAATTCGCTGTTTGGGCCAAAATGCACAGCCAAATCTACATAAAAACAACACAAGACCACACATCTACCACTGTAATAGTTGCATTGGCCAAGTTCTGTTTTTTCTACAACAGTTTTTTAAATGCTTCAAACTACTTCAGATGGTGCTGCTATATTGCAAATAAGAATGCAGATTCCACTTTTATTCCAACCTGGTCTTGATGCTTGAGGAATGAGGAATTGCACTGTACCTCTATGCCCCCTGACCCTTAAAAGAATGTTCCAGGTTCAGCTCATGTTTAGCTCAATCTACAGGATTTGCAGTATAAAGTTGATTAACATAGAAAACATTTTCACTTTGTCCCTTGTTTATTTAAATAAAAAAGAAGCAAAAATTGTTACAAGGCCAGTCTATTATTGTTAAAATCCACCGTTTCAAAAGTATAGCGACAAGATGTAAACATTAAACATTTTAACATGAATTTAGTGTGATAAAATCGATTACAGTGTTTGCTGACATTGTGTCATCATGGCAATTAAATTGTGATATTTGATTTACAGTAACTTTACTTAAGTTTAGTAAGTAATTTTATTAGACTAAAATCAAGTTAACATACATAATGTTTGATCTTGTGGGTATACTTTTAAAACAGTGTGCATTTTAATGTTTATGGACTTGCCGCATTCACTTCCATTATAAGTGTCTTATTACAGTATAACTGTGATTGTTTTTTGGTGGAAATAAACATTATGCCACAAATGCTGCTGATTGAGCTTTAATTGAACTGAATCCATAACATCCCTTTAAAACTCCCACTGATCACAGACAAGGAGATCACTATTTTAGATACAATACTTAAATTCTGAGCATCACTCTAAGTCTGAATCAAATTAATCACAATTTCAAGACACTGAAGTATCTGTTAAGAGAGCAGCCTGCTGACCCAATTACAGTAAAGCTGCTCCTTAACCTGATCAGTAACTGCTGGGTCAGCTGGCTCCCCACCCCTGAGCCCATAGTGAAGCACTGTGCTACTGGGCAGGAGTGCCAGCCAAGCAAGAGTATGTGGCTAATTGGTCAGGTCAGATATCTCACGGTTGGACGGGCATCAAGCAGGGGTACCAGTGGGCACCAACCTATCCAGATGCCTCGACATAATTCACATGCAGGGATCCCCACATACACCCCCTCCCCAAAATTCACACAAACACACACTCATCTTCTCTTGCATAAAGCTCTCCGGTACCAAGAACATATGGGCAAGTCCTCCACACTCCAAAAGAACTCGCTGGCTGTCTAAGCACTCTTATTAAGAGCACAGTGGTCAGTTTTCTATCATTATTACTTTTGACGAACTCCTAATGTGAAAATGTGATATGGGGGAACATTTTGGCCAATATAGGCTAGGCAAAAGCCAAATGCTGTGAAGAAGACAGAGCCTTTCTCTTTCAGTTATTTTTAACAGCTGGGAGCAGGAACTGCTACCCAACAATAAGAATGTATTTTTTTCTGTAATACAATTTGGACCTTTAATCACTTTAGATTGTGATTAAACCTCTAGTCCATAACAAGTGTTTGGCTGTTTTTTGAGGGTTATTGTGCTCTGTAGTTTAGCACACTGTATTTTATGTGGAGGTGAGAAGAACGCACATATAACTGAGCGAATGAGAGAAAGACTGAATTTAGGGGGTAGTAGGGGGTCTGAGCACTGTGTCGACGTGGCCATATGCTGTCCCCAGCTTGCCGTTGCCACGCCGATGGGTCCTGCTAATTTAACACATCTTGACAGCGTGTCAGTAGTGCTGTCCTCCTGATCTAACGGTGTGTGTTTGTGTATGAAAGACTCCTCGCATTCCATGGCCCAGCGCGACCCTTCCTCCTGCAGTCACCTTGTCTCTCTGGATACTGTGCCAAGTCCCCCAATCCACACACACACACACTCACACACACACACACACACACACACACACACACACACACACACACACACACACTCACACTCTCTCTCTCTCTCTCTCTCTCTCAAACACACACAAAAGCACAGACCCTTGTCATAGGACAATAATAGGGTAGAATGTTGTTCAAGTAAAAACTTTGTGTGTAAATTAAAAACCGAAAGAAAGGAAAACTGAATAGCCAAGCATGAATTTATTATTTCAAAAACAGGCATGACAGAATATCAAATATCAGGACAGAATTTGTGATACATCAAAATGTATATTTATATTCAATTCAATTTAGCAGTAAAGTTGACATCAATTTCTTAACATTGTTGGTGAGGGTTAGCTGTCTTGCAACACTCAAAAAAGTAGTCTATTATAATATCAGTATCTTCTACACTAAATACCAAATCGTGGGAAATGTTTGCACTGTAGCATGTAAATAAATGAAAGTTGAGAAAATGATTCATCGCATCTCTAAAGGATGTTCAAATTTGCCTATAGGTTAAGTGAACTTTTGAATTTCACTTGCAAGTTCTCAAGCATTATATACTGCATATTCATGAAGAAAATCTTGTAAAACAATGTATTAGTTGGTCACAGAGATTCAAATACATTATTTTCAATCAATTTGTTTTCACCGTTTTATAAAGGTAATAACAAATGATTACCTTAGTTTAATTTATGCATAAAATTGGTGAAGTATATTCATTACACCATATTGTCCTCTATATAATACACACCCCTGAAATTATTTTGTAAATGAATCTATTTCATACTCAAATGCATTATTTTATAGAAAATGTTGCTATACCAGTTAATTTGAAATTTTCTTGAAAATAATTTAAAAAAATATTGAATAAGAATCGTATAATTGATTTAGATAAGACGTAAATTAATAAATCACGAACAAACGAGACAAGGATTTAAATTATATAAATTGTTTATAAATTATCTTGGATTCGTCATTTTATTTGTTCAATAACATTTAATTCAACAAAAATAAATAGCGACAGCAAGAACAAATTATTTACGCGAACGCAACACCGACTGACACCTAAGAAAATGAGCGAAAACCAAAACGAAAAGAAATAGGCCTACTAAATAATGTTATGCTTAAACTAAGTTAATATGTAACACTTTGCCACTGTAGCCATGTTTAATTTAGTGTTAGGTCAACAATGGACCTCGACGTCACACTTTTTCCAGAGTGAAATAACTTTGAACAAAATTGCTGGAGTATTAAAGAAAACATTCGTTTTCAAAATGTACTGTATGTACGAACTGCAGTAAGGGGTGTATGAATGTCTTACTTCTGGTAGTCTCGCTTGCAGTAGAGTGTCTTGTTACGGAGGAAGCAGGTGTTTTTCAGTGGCTCGCGACATGATGCGCAGCGCAGGCAGCGCTCGTGCCACAGTCCGTCCTGCACGCGGAGCAGGTACTTGTCCCGGATAAGCTCATTACACCCCTCACACACGCTCTTTCTACACATGTCTGAAAAAAAGAAACTTATAGTAATTAATCTGGCAACTTCAACATCTTAAAGGTGTACTTTTATGGTGTTTGAGCAACGAATGAATAATTTTCCTAATTGCATCATAAGACTGGAATTTTTTTGATCTGTTATTGGTTTATTATCTTAAATGCATGACAAACGACGTCTTTTAAAACGTGAAGACCCCCTCACACACACCATCAAAGTGTGAAAAAGTAAAATAATGTAACTCAAAAATTAAAACCAATAAACAATACAAAAATCTATGAAAACTATGCATTCACGATATTTACAAAACAGTAAATAAAAACAAACCTTTAAATGGTAAGATAAATTCATATTTTTTTTCCAAATGAATAATTTTAAGAAGCAACATCCTTCTGATGTTCTTATTTACATTATTTGTATTCAAATGAAAAAAGTTTGTCTTTAAATTGGAATGTGTCAAAATAACTCACATAGCAGTTAATACGTGCTATTATGAATATTTGCATGTTTTATCAAAACTAGGAAATAGAAGCTACCAATGTGCATGACAAAACAACTTCACAAAAACTTCAAGACTTTACAGACAGTGGACTAGACCTACCCACTTACCATTGAAAAGAAAGTATCCGTTTTGCCGTCCGGTGTAACTTTCGACAGATGCTTAGTTCGTTGTACAGGCTCACAAAAGCTCCATAATAAAATTAACCTGTGCGTCTGCGTCAGATACCACGTCTCTCTCTCTCTCTCTCTCTCTAATCTTCATTTCTGCTTCTCTGTCTGACCTGCCCTCTTCTCCTCTCCCTCCCTCCTCCCATCAGCAGCACCAGGTGACGAGAAGAGTGTCCCAAACAGGCAGCAAATTAAGAATGTGTACTAATTCTACAAATAGGCCTAATCCTTTTACTAATGAAAATCTCTAATATATTATAACAATAAAAACAAAACAAAACAAAAAACAATCTTAAAGACAAAAAAGATTTGCAAGATAATTTAACAGGCAAAAAAAATAAAAAAAAAATAACGAACAATATATATGCTACGTTTAGTTTGCGATTTTCAATAATCTAGTGTCACTGTCCATAGGATATCCTAATTTGCGCACGTATTAATCATTAACATAATCAAGAATAAATAATCAATTAATTATATAATAACAATATTAATAATATGAAAGCATATCCAAAACTAGCAAACTGTCTTTTTACGAACTTCAAACTTGAGTTGTTACTTATTTTAAACGTATTGAAATAAACAAAGAAAATATTACAAGTAATTAATCAGATTATGCGATCAGATTTTTATAAAAAATTGAAAATGTATTCTCGATGTAACAAGTATTCAGTAAAGATCTGACAATAAATATTTTTAAGCGAAAGAAGGCACTACATTTTATAGATACAAATGTGGGTGAGAAATCTCACAAAGTTACCTTCATTAATGTACTGCATTTGATTCAGCAGTTGTAGTGACAGAGCAAATACACATTTGCAATGAAAGAAGCCACAGTCCATTATCACAGACCTTTATTACAGTCGCTCAAATGTTGAGGTGAAGATTACATTCGTGGTATGTAATAGATAAAAATGGCGCCATCTGGTGGGCTGAACACAATGCCCTCGATATGTTAAAGGAACAGTTTTCCTAAAAATGAAAATTCTCTCATTTTATTCACCAGCTCATATCACCCCAGATGTGTATGACTTTCTTTATTCTGCAGAACACAAACAAAATTTTTTAGAGCGATATTTCTGAGAGTCCATACGATGCAAGTAAATGGTGACCAAAACTTTGAAGCTCCAAAAAGCACATAAATGTAATCCATAAGAGGTAAAATCCATGTCTTCTGAAGTGATCAAATCGGTTTGAACGAGAACAGACCAAAATATAACTCTTTCTTTCATTGTACATCTTGCCATTGCATTCTCTAGACACAATCATAATTTCCGTAGAAGCATGCACAGATCGCTAGATGACACAAGGCAGTGTAATCAAGCTTGACATCATGGTCACCAAGGAGACTGCTAATGTCAAGATTTATAGTAAAAATGACTTATAAAATTGATCTGTTTCACACCCACACTTATCACATTGCTTCAGAAGATTTACCATTCAATTGCATTGATGAAATACAGAGATGAAATATACTTTGAAAAATCTTTGTTTGTGTTCTGCAGAAGAAACAACGTTATCCACATCTGGAAATTATGACAACCTGCTCTTTCTCTTAGACAAAATATTAAAAAGAAAAAAGGACATAGCATTTAAATATTTAAATATTTATTTGGACAGAATTCTAAACTTCATTTTTGAAATTATTGTCTTGGTTTGATAAATGCATTCTTTGAATAAAATATATTTTCTTGAATGCATTGTCTTGCCATTAGAATGGATATATGATGTTAGCTAATTACAGAGACAAACATCTTTGTAATACAACCATTCCAGTAAAATTAATTTAATCTGTATATTTTGAGATTTTCCCCACTTAATCCATTTTCCCTCCCCATAATTTTCACAAGAAAAACCATTTCTTGCTTGGTATAAAATATGCAGCTTCAATCAAGTCTTATTATATTAGTTACATGGGAATATGTACAAAAAAATGGCCAGTTGGAACTTGTGTCACGTGATCTGGTGGGGGGCTTCAAGCATTTCCATTAGGAAAGTGTCTATCGGCGTGTCGCCAATCAGCTTGAAGAAAAATAGGTGCTCCAAACACTTGAGCCCGATGGATCGGAGAGCAGGTAGACGTAATAAAAGTTTAGCAAACCTGTAAAATATATTAAAATATAAAGCACAGCAAGGATGACAAACATTGTTGAATGTCATGATTTACGCAAGACAAACAAACTGCACATTACTGAAATGTAGTGTTAAGTCATTGGCAAAATCCTAAACAAGATTTGTTTTCCTAGTGATGATGCCCTAGTACTTACAATACAGAATAGTTCTCCCAAAAATGAAAGTTGTCTCATCGTTTAATCAGACTAATGCCATTCACTTGCATTGTATGAACCAAAAGAGCTGAGAAATACTTCAAAATCTTAATTTGTGTTCTGCTGAAAAAAGAAAGTCACATCTGGGATGGCACAAGGGTGAGTAAATTATAAGACAATTTTCATTTTTGGGTGAACTATTCGTTTAATGTCAAATTGTAAAGTGAGGAAAGGAAGAATGAACATAGATTTGCATATTGCAGAAACAATTTGAGTCTCTACTGAACAAACAGGTATGTATGGCTGTACCTGCCAGGCTGGCTGGGGTATTTCTGTTTGGTGTAGGTTTCAAGTGAGGCGTAAACCTTTTCCCTCAGTGCTTCTACCTCCGCTGGGTTTGACAAGCCTTTAGCGTCTAATAATAAAAGCAATGTCCATGATTAACTATATAGTCAGCATATTCACACATCTTGTACATGTGCCTATTTCTGATCTAATAAAATTGTGTAACATGTTGACAAGGCATGTTTATACAGGCTTAAAAGCATGTAATAGGCTTGTTAATAGTTTATTATACTTAGAAATATACATAAAAATACAAATACATAATTAGTATTTGACAACTTGAAATCCTGAAAACACTATATACACTCAGCAAAATAGTTGTAAGATTTATGCATTTCAATTTCATAAAATGTTTACCAAAATATTGTTTTTAAATGAAATTGAAATGTGTACATCTTAAAATTAGGTTAAATAACTTTTTTGTGTATTTTTCATTTGAAAAATTCCAATTAAAATAACTTCATTCATCTATGCCGCACACTTTAATGAATTAATCAGTGAAAATTAATAGCACACCAGGGTTGAAGAGAACGACGGCCCTAAGGCAACCCAGTTCTGTTTTATCCATCTGCATGTCCTTCATTTTAGAAACCAGCTCAGTAAGTACTCTGTCACAAAATTAGCAGGGGAAAAATATTTGACAAAGCTTTTAAAGACATTCTAAAGAAATACATTATTTATAAATATAAATAAAACAAACATACAATGTACTCCAGCATATAAACATTCAAAAGACTAAACTTAGCTCTGCTTGAACTCTGCTTGATATGGATAACTGAGATTAAGTCAAAGTTAAAAGCCTTTATGAAGCCTTTGTTTTTTTTTTTTTTTACACATTATACATACATTTTTGAATATATACAGTGAAATGTATTTGTTTTTCACATATACCAGCTAAGCTGGGGTCAGAGTGCAGGGTCAGTCATGATACGGTGCCCCTGGAGTGAGGGTCAAGGGCCTTGCTCAAGGGCCCAACAGTGGCATCTTGAACCCCCAACCTTCTGGTCAGTAACCCAAAGCCTCAACTGCTTAGCCACCACTGCCAGTCAAGCCAGGCTGAAGGCTGAATACTAACCTGTTGAAAATGGAGCCCACTCCAGCACTGTGAGCACTGCTCCTGTGGACGTGGAGGCCTGTGCCCAATAAGATACCATCTTTAACTGTGATTGAGCGATGGGAGAATGAAGCGATGAGGAGCTCATTCCATCCTGAGAGGGGAGAAAAATAGAGTGAGGGACAATAACTTGCATATCAGGAGGATGATTTATGACATTATGTATCTCTTCCTGTGGATTTATTCATTCAAAACAGTGCTTTTCATTAGTGAAGCTGTGTGATGTTCTGTGGTGAATAATTTAGGAGTGCATGTGAAATGTTTGACCAGTAGAGGTCAGCATTATCACCAAACACAACTAACAACACAGATCTGTCTGACCATTTGACCTACTGTGTTGACATGGAAATGGTAAAGTTTTATGTAAGTGTGGTCCAAAAGTTTGAGACTTTGCGTTTGTATTTTTGTTAAATTGAACTTGGAAATAAACAGAAATTCAGGATTTAGAAGAAGTTAAAAGTTATGACGTATAATGCGGAAGAATATTGTGCACTATTTCTAAGCCCCTAAAACAAATATAAGCAAATTTGTGACACTGAACATACTGACTCCTTTAAAAAAAAAATGTTTTTGTATAAAAACAAAAGCCAAATAAACTACTTTCACTAAGACTTTTGGATGCATTACATGTATATGCGTGTTAGTGTCACATACCTGCTCGAAGCAGAATTACTTGATCATCCAGAGGCAGATCGGAAAAATTCGGTATTCTTTTGGCCCACTCCACAAGAGTGAATAGTTGCTTGTCAGCTGCATGGCAGATATTGGTGACTGGATCGTTCGTCTGGGAAGGGAGACCAAAAAAAAAGTCTCAGTAGTTTTCAAAGGATTTTTCATGGGGGCTAAATCTAGCAAGTTCTATTGGGTTGATTGTATCTGTAAACATAACTATTATCCCGTAACAGATTAATGGTAATTGCTTCAAATCTGTTGCTTACTGAGTTGCCTGGGGTGTCCTCTGTATATGTCTCAGCCTTAGGTTCGACTGCAAGCTCTGCATCCAGAATCTTATCCACAGGCATGTCTTCATTGAAACTGCTCGTTGATTCCACCTCATTATCGCTTTTCTCCTTCCCACGCTGCCTTTCTTCCTGGACCGCTGTGGGGATCACAGAGGTCAAACAGTGCAAAGAAAAAAGTACAATAATATTAACTTTTATGTATTTATTTAAATATATTTTTTATCCCCTTTTTCTCCCAATTTGGAATGCCCAATTCCCACTACTTAGTAGGCTCGCTGTGCGTGACACCGCAGAGACTCACAGCACGTGGAGGCTCATGCTACATGATCCACACGCAAATTACCACGCTTCCCACTGAGAGCAAGAACCCCTAATCGCGACCACGAGGAGGTTACCCCATGTGACTTTACCCTCCCTAACAACCGGGCCAATTTGGTTGCTTAGGAGACCTGGCTGGAGTCACTCAGCACGCCCTGGATTCGAACTTGTGATTCCAGGGGTGTTAGTCAGCGAATAATAACTTTTATTAATTAATGGTTATACAAACAATTTTGTTAGACTTGCTCTCAATGTCTTTTACAAGTGCAAAAAATTCCTCCAATAAAGTTCATGTTCTTTTCACAAGTTCACTAGTTAAAGGGTTAGTTCACCCAAAAATGAAAATTCTCTTATCATTTACTCACTCTCTTCCATCCCAGATGTGATTGACTTTTTTTCTTCAGCAGAACACAAATTAAGATTTTTAGAAGAATATCTCAGCTCTGTAGGTCCATACAATGCAAGTGAATGGGCTTCAGATATTTGTAGCTCCGAAAATCACTTAAAGAAAACAATTAAGTAATCTATAAAACTCCAGTGGTTAAATCCATATAATAGGTGTGGGTGAGAAACAGAACAATATTCAAGTCCTTTTTAACTCTAAATCTCCACTTTAACTTTGACTTTCAGGTGTAAAAGTGAAAGTGGACATTTAGAGTACAAAAATTACTTAATTTTTTATCTGTTTTTCACCCATACCTATTATATTGACTCTGTAGATATGGATTTAACCACAGGACTCTTATGGATTACTTATTTTTCCTTTATGTTATTTTTGGAGCTACAAATGTCTGATCACCATTCACTTGCATTGTATGTACCAACAGAGCTGAGACATTATTCTAAAAATCTTCCTTTGTGTTCTGCTGAAGAGAAGAAAGTCATACACATCTGGGATGGCACGAGGGTGAGTAAATGATGAGAGAATTTTCATTCATCCCTTTTATTTAGTCCTGGAGTGCATTAAGGTAAACATATTTGACATGCTGTCCAAAAAGGAGGGGCTTTTTGCATAGGACTGGGCTTGAGCTCTGAGATTGAGCCCCCCCCCCCCTTTATTGTCATTGCAAAAGTACAACAAGATTAGTATGTTGTACTCCACAAGGTTGTAGCATTGTAAATACAAAATCTATATATAGTATACACACATATACTGTATACACACCTTCCCTCTTCATGCCCATGGCCAGGCACTTCTGGTAGCGGCAATATTGGCAGCGATTGCGCTGGCGTTTGTCAATCAGGCACTCTTTGCTGTCTCGACACGTGTAGGTCAGGTCTTTTCGGATGGTTCTCTTGAAGAAGCCTTTGCAACCTTCACAACTGTAAACACCATAGTGTTTCCCTACAAACACAAGCACATTTGTCATAAACACCAAAACAGATGGCCCGATTCACTTTCTTGCATTAAAGGAATAATTCCCCCAGAAACGAAAATTCTGTCATCATTTACTCACCCTCATGTCATTCTAAACCCATGTGACTTTCTTTCTTGTGTGGAATATGATGAATGCTGTAGGACAGCTGTGAGACATCCATTGCCACTATTCACTTTCATTGTATAGAAAAGAGAATTCTGCTAAATATCTCCCTTTGTGTTTCACCCAAGAAAGAAGTTACACGGTTTGGAACATCATGAAAGTGAGTACACAGAATTTTAATGACAGAATATAAATTTTTGGGTGAGCTATTATTTCAGTCCTAAAGCTAAGCAAAATGAACATAAACATCTACAATATGTGTTTGTTGTACCTGAAGACCGGTCCCCGCAAATGGCACAGATGTGTTTGGACAGGGATCCAGGGCTACCGCACTGATAGCTGCTCATGTTGCCCAGTGGGGCCAATCCCAGTGGAGGCTTGATGTCCTCTGAGTTAGTCACATTCAAAGAGTTAATCTGAGAGCAAGGAAGAGAGGAGGGAAGGAGAGAAAGTAAGTTGTCATACAGTGGGAACAGGTGTCGAGTCTTTTTAGTTTATGCCACAATACAGCAAGGCTGTATTTGTTCTCCCACACAAGTAACACAAACAACCCACAAGAATACGCTCATACTTACAAAAACATACTCCACCCTGATAAGTCCATTACAAAAGTAGCTGTGAGGGTGCTGACATAACATTCTAAAGTGAAGGGAGGGGGTGTATATGTCTCTCCATGTCACATGAATAGAATTTACAACAACAAACCATTTTTCTGCAGTCCTGTAATCAGCCAGCAAGTGGCAGTATATGGCCATTTCTCAGCCACAGAAAGTGTCAAATCATATCTTCAGCAAGATGGTTCACTTACTCTGTTTAATTTTTCAGTTTTCATTTTCAGTGAAAAGTTCTGATATAAGTATATTGATGTACACTACCAGTCAAAAGTTCAGACACACCAGCTAATTCTTTATTATTACTATTTTACACATTTTAGTATAATAGTAAAGCCATTAAATCCCACCACGAATAAAACAACACAAATGGAAGTATGAAAATGATGTATTGACCGAATAAAAAAATAAAAAAACTTTCATGTATACCTCGGGTCTTAAGTGACCCAGGACTCTGGTAAGTGATCCATCCCCTGTAACTCATCCATTTTTTCAGTTGTGCCCACACCTCTTTAGTATTCCACAACCTTTCTCATCTGAATAGCATAACAAAAAACAAACAAACAAACAAAAATATCTATATTTTTATAACTGCCAAATGTGTATAACGGTACCTAAAGACCCAAGATATGTAAAAGTGTTTTTTTTGTGTGCTTTTTTGCTATTTAATATCTATAAGTTTACTATATATATTGTATATATTGTCATTTGTTTATTACAAGACAAATTAGTACTATACTCATTTAAAATGACTACAACACTATGTTGATTTTCTGTGACAATGGTGAAAATCAGTATTCTACATGTGTGCACAAATACATGTTTTACATGCTATTTCTTCCTCAAGTTGTGCTGATGTTTCAGTGGTTGACCTGATCAACATTTCACATTGCTATCTGACTAAGAAGCAACGTGGAAGAAAACTATAGCAGGTGTAACACATGATCATCACAGTATAATTTGGCTATTGTCATTTGGGTGTACTACTGTACTATTTAATTATGTAAGTTGTACATCTATTTAGCATCATCTCTTTGATACATAAAAAATTAAATATACAAATATATCAGAATTAGTGCTGTCAAAGTTAACTCAAATTTGTTTTGATGCCACACATTTTTTAACGGCATTAACGCATAATATGACCCACTGAATAAACTGTAGTTCATGAGAAGAAAGTAAATTCACGCAAACGCCACTAATGTCACATGCATTGACCGTTGGGAAAACAGATGGTGGGAGACATTATACCGAGACCTGCGCCAAGCATTTTATCAATGTAGCATAGCAGTAGAACATGCCCGCAAAGCACGGATAGAGCTTGTGACTTTGAAACACGAATGCAGCGGCAAGACAGCTGCTATTTGATTACCTGCCTTGCACTGTGCACTGCCAACATGTCCGGGAATGATTACGTTTGCTGGACAAATTGGAAAAATTAATTTCTAATCTAATTTCTGTGTTTATTTTGAGGCTCTGTGTTATCACAAATAAACTCTCCCGTTGATGTGTGCAAGTTTGTGAATGAATTTCGGGATCTACTCACCTGTCAATCAACTGATGCGCTAAAGCAAGAGTTTTAAACCAGTGTGAGGGATACAACTTTGTAAACTGTCAGGAAAGTTAAACCTCTGTGGCAGCGCAGATCATTTTTGAATAAGTCAGACATTGATACGTTTTAACTCAAAAAACATTAATTACCTGCAAACGGAAACCCTGCTGCTGTCTCAATGTTCTGTCACATTGTCTCTGTTTGATAGTGCACTATCCAATGCAGAAGTTAGACAGGGGTGAAAAGTTCTTGAGTAATTATACTTCATTACTATACTTAAGTATTATTTTTGGGGATTTGTACTTTACTCGTATGCAGTTTAAAAAGTATACTTGTACTTTTCCTTAATTACATTTGCAAAGAAAAAATTGTACTTACTCCTTACAATTTTATTTAGAGTTGAAAATTACTTGTTACATTTTTGCTAATAATTTTTTTTTGTCTTAACCTATCTGGGCATCAGTGCAATGCGATAGGTTTGTTAGTATTAAGTTAAACGTTATTTAGTCTGCCAGTTATTTCTGTTTTAACATAAAATGTGATTGGCCACAAAATGGTCACTGGTCATTGAGAAGCAACATCATGTCTCACCACAACACACAGCAGCTTGATCTGTGCTTGAGACAAAGAACAATCACTGGCAGAAGAAGATGGATAAACATGACTCAGTTGTGAGTACAGTCCAAGCTCAGTTACCAGAGCAAGAGCACCTGTAGCCCTACTAGGGCTGGGCAAAAAAGATTCTTTCTTTTTTCCTCTTCTTTTTTTTTGTCAATTCGATATCGATTCTCAAAAGCCATGGTTCGTTCTTTTACTCTATGTGCAACCCTCCACTACAATGAAAGGATCCTTTCACTGCGTGTTGAGCGTAAAAGTTGTTCCGTGTAATGCATGTCCAAAGACGAGATCCACGCAAACATTTGTCAATAAATAATGTCACTTATAATACTCTTTCTGTCTTTGCAGTCAGTTGTTGATCAAAGACAACAAACATTAAACATTTAATTCTAATCACACATGGCACAGATAAAGCCATTTGTGTCTCTTGTTAACTTTCGCTCATTTACAGAAATGCTGGGTTTCCTTAAAGAGACAGTAAAGGTTTTTAGCATGTGTTCAACAACTCAAAGTAAATACATGTGAAAAGTAAATTATAATATATGCAATATAGTATCATATCTGATGATTAAATACATTGATTTGTTTTAAAAAGTTAAATGTGACAAATGATGAAAAACTAATAAAATATAATTAGAAATAAGTAATTATTTTCATAATGTACATAGTTAGAAGGTACGCTGTATAATTCACAGCATTATCTGAGAGAGAATGTATTTCATATGCAAGCAAAAGGGACATTATAACTGACCCATATGAATCGATATCAAATTGAAATCAAACAAAATCGAGAGCTTGTGAATCGGGAATCGAATCGGGAAATCTGTATGAAATCCCAGCCCAGCGCCCTAACTTAGTGAATTATTTTCTTTTAGTGGAGTTAGAAAGTCTCCTTTGTCTCCCACTCACCAAAGAAATTTCAAAAATCCACCATCAAATCTGTTTTCATTCTTGCTATGTTATTTTAACTTTTTTACTTTTACTCAAGTATGTTTCTGGCAAGAACCTTGAACATTTAATTGAGTAAAACATTTTTTCACTCAATATCCATACTTTCACTTCAGTATAATTTTCGAGTACTTTTTACATCCCTGAAATTGGAGACATTGCTGGAACCCTTCAGGTAATCTACACTGTCATTAACCTATTTAATCCCACCATTTACAATTGTGACCCGGGTCTAAAAGGAGTTTTTGATGTTGTAAATGACAGTGCAGATTTTTTTGCATGAGTATTTAATTCCATTGTGCTCCTGCAAAGCTTATTTCTGTCAAAACTCCATAAAAAGAAGCGAATAAATCCTGTCATAATACACTTGATTTTGTACATTATTTGAATTGAGTTGTGCAGTGCTCATTATCTGTTGTTCAACTCTGTTGATGGGGTAGGTTTTGTGTGGATGACTGCAAAATACATCTGGATGGAACATATTTTGTCCTCTCATGTTTATAAATATATTGCGATTAATCGCTATTAACTACAAAAAATGATGCGATTAAATATTTTAATAATTTGACAGTCCCTAATCAGAATATAATCTATTCTATTATTCTCTAATTGTCTTGAATGTTTTGAAAACTTCTGCTTGGCATACATTTTTATATATTACATTTTATTTCCTGGTAAAAGAAATACATAAATGATGAACAAAGATAAAGTATCAAATGCCCATTGGTTAATATTTACATAGTTATCCATTATTTGGTGTTGAAATTACTATTTGCATTTTTTATTTGAAGAATAGAGCAGTAATTTACAGAATATTTCTGTTTACTATTTATGCAAACAGGAAAAGTCATCTGTAACATTATATATGTCTTTACTGTAATTCTTGATACATTTTAAGCATCATTGGTGAATAAAAGTATTGTTTTCTTTCAATAACATTCCAAACTTTTGAATGGCAGTGTAAGTCTTGGAATTCACTAGATGCTTCATTGCACATTGGTGCCATGCCAGCAGGGTAAAGAATTGTATGGAGTTTCTTACCTGCGGGCTGCTGAGAGTGTTAAATCCCACATTAGGCGTAGATGGAAAGGAAATTGACGGGGACCCCAAAGACGGAATGATGACAGAGTAGGGTGAGGTTAGGCCATTCATGGAGGAACCCAGTGTGCTCATGGGAGACTGCAGTGGGCGGGAGGAACTGATGACGGATGGATGACCCACCATGGAGCTCGTGGGTGGGTGCTGAGATGGGGAGGAATTCAGAGCACTTATGTCTGTGAAGAGCCAGAGATTAAAAAGAGAGCAAAAGAGGTTTGTAAGAGCAGAGCCATTACAATTAAGTGCTAAAATAATTGTTGATTGCATTAGTGCTCATAAACATTAAAGGAATAGTTCACCCCAAAATGAAAATTCTGTAATTATTGACTCACCCTCATGTCATTCCAAACCTGTAAATTATTATTTGTTTATTTTTATTTTGGAGGGGTACACAAAATATTTCTCACATAGATCTTTTCAAACATTTCATAGCACGATTCCCACACCTTCTGACCAATTAATTTCCATGGCATTCTTATGATTTTTCTAGTAGTCTGGATTACTGGATATGGATAAAAAATATAATTTATTGAAACTGTACTCACTGAGAGCAATTTAAATGTAATAATATTATTCAGAGCATAGCATAACTGCGAAAATCCATCTTCACTATAGAAATTTCTATGACATTTTAAAGATTTGCCTTATTTCCATAACATTTCCAGGCATGGAAATGGACATTTTTAATTGATTAAAAAAATCGTATTTATGTGTACAAGGCTCTGTCTGGTCTTGATCCTCAATATATCACTGACCTTCTGCACCCATATTTGCCTCCTAAAATGCTTAGATCTTGTAAACAACTTCTTTTATCAGTTCTCCGCTGTAGTTACAAGTCTAAGGGAGATCGAGCCTTCTATGTTGTCGCCCCCAAACTGTCAATGTCCAAAAAGGCTACAAAATGCAATGTACTTTAAAGCACCATAAGAATAGTCCATGTGACTAAAGCCAGCGTAACACTGGGAGACTCTAAACAACTTGATTTTGGCCGAGTGTGTAACACATGACTGTTTTGCTCACTCCCTTCATTCTGAAGTATGACACACTTGCCTATACAAAATGGTGGAGGGGGTGACAAACATGTCAACTCACCGCAACTCTCTTTCTATCACATGGTGCTTGGGCAACTGTCAACGGATGTAGAAAAGAAGTCCCGCCATACAGGAAAAAGAGCCAATCACCTTTTAGATACAAACATCGCCTGTCCTTCAACTCGAGAACTTGCATGCTCCTTAGCTATACAAGCCGAGAAAATTGAATTTTTAGCGTAATATGAGGTAATGAAGCACAATTTATGATTGCAGTATTGTCAAATTTTATTGATGATTTTAAATATGTTCTTAGATCATAATCTTGACCAACGTTTTTTGAGATTTCGGTCTCTCAGTCTCCAGACTTTGGCTGATCTATAGACTTCTTCGCCATCCAAGTGGACTCGGACCGATTGTTTTGGTGTGGATCTGAGTGCAAGCGCTATGTTCATATATGCCTAAATGACCGAACCAAGGGAGAAAACGCACCAGGTTCTGAAACAAATGTTGCAAACAAGCTAGGTGTGAAAATGCCCTTAGGATGTGATACATGGAGTAACTTTACCTTGTGAAAGTGTGTGATTCTGTATTCATCCCATTGTGGCTAGAACACTTATGCCATATACAGATTTAAGTGAGTACAGACATTTTATTAAATGAAAACAGACTGTTTTGGCTCCATTTTCTGATGTAATTTTAGTGTAGGGAAAAACCTAGGAAAAATGCTTGGTGACAGAATCACTATGGATTACAATCAGTGTTTGTGATAATGTGCAGCTGAGTGTGAAAAAAAAGTTCAGATCAGGTTAACGTCTTGTCAGTTCTTCAGTAAAAGAGGAAGCTCATTGATCACTTGAATACACAAGAACATAATACCCCGCCTCGGCTTCAGAACAATTTTTCAAGCAAGCCGGATTTGTTTTTTCATTTTTTTTAACCAATAATTCAGCAAGGAGTCCTGACGGTCAAGTGATTAACGGCCTCCCTCTGACAGGCACTGCTTCGTCTCCGTCCACCTGGCCAGTGATTATGTTAATTAAGCCATACAATAGCAGACAAAATTGCAAGTCATTATTCATTGATAATCTTTATCTCAGCTGCAGCTCTCAAATAAAATATGGCGCCTATGTTGTAGGTTTGATATTTTGACGTTATGAGACACTAGACAGCCAAAGACATTTGACATCCAACCTGCACCAGAGGTGCCATAATTGATTTGTTCATCACACAAAGCTATCATATAACTTCAGAAGACTTAGAATATAGCACACAAATCACATGAAGCATAGCACACAAGCCGTATGGCGTACTTTTAAGGTGCTTGTAACGCATTTCAATGGAAAGGAGGAGGCGAGAACCGGCTTGGCAATATAAATAATATTTTAATGATAAACTTAAACAAAAAGCACAAACACACACATGACGGTCAGCTGGCCGTAAACGATCTCTCTCTCGTTGCACCACCGTCCGCAATTGGCCTTTATCCCTCTCAGAGGCTTATAAGTCCGATAAGGGACCGGGCGTGAATAATCACGACCCGGCCCCCCCTCCGCCATGTCACATTGCTTTTTTGTCCTCTTTGGATCTTCACAGCCATAGTCACTATGAACGTCTTGTTATATGGAAAAGATCTGTCAAGATGTGTTTCAGAGGAACTTGAGGGGGTGAGTAAATAATGACAGAATGTTTGTGTGACCCGTTCCTTTATTAAAGCAGAATGTAACGAGTCTGTATGAATTTATCAAGACACATCCAATACTTTATTTAGCATGCACAGATGTCATACAGCATTACTATTAGCATCTACCCAGGGGAACAACAAGTACCTGTGGAGGCATTAGTGCCTTTAATGGACATCAATTAGTCCCCTAAATAAGGATTAAAGCCACTGATTGTAAAGATTGGTATCGTGTGACAAAATTGTGCACTCTGTCCAAGTAAATTTAAGAGGGCACAATAACAGTTTAATTAGAGAGGCCATTTAAAGCACCTGGTAATGGTAGTTTGTAAAAGCACAAACACACTTATAATCGTAACGTAATACAAGGACACAAACAGAGCAAAGGTTGTCCTTTTGCCAAATACAGATAGTGTTGCAATCCAACTTGTTTCATCATTCAAGAAGAAGATGAATTCAAAATAAACTAAGATTACACTAAACTCATTTAGAGTAATTTATTCCATGAATATGTCCTAAGTAATTGAGTAATTGTTTTATTGAGAAGTGCACATTTGAGATCATAAAGAATTTATTTACTGTAGATAAGTTTATTTATCTATGATTTGGTCACATATTCGGACACTGTGACAGAACACAATCTCTTGTTCATCTCTGGCAGGTCATTTTATTTACTGTTATCAGACTTTGTGTTTCTCAGCTCTTGTATTTTACTAGAAGGCAGTCAAACTTTCAACCATCATACAAAACAACAACGCCATAATCTACAACAAGAATAAAAGTTCTCCTTCAATGTATAGGCCTATATTATTTTTATATCTTTGTAAAACATCTTGTGAAATGATTTGAATAAATGAATTCTACTAAACATCTTTAGTTAGGAGTTAAAGGACATAAGGCCAAAATACTGTAACTTGGGATGTTCCCTGGTGTTTAATCAAAACTAGAATACTAGAAACATAAAACAAAATAGATTTTTCAAATGTTTGTGGTGACAAAACGCGACATTGTCCATTATCTGTCCCAGTTTTCATAAATAATCCAAACCAGATTTTTTTTTTGTCGGAAAATTTAAACAAGCTCAAGTGCACCACGTGCTGTTTTTTGAAGAACCTTACAGAAGGTGAATGAGTGACACTGGGATTCACAATGAGTGAATCCTAATTTTCACCTCACAATAATGATAAAATATAATTCTCCTTTGATATAGGATTGTTGGTAAGCTACTCCTAAATTACTAACATTAAATCATCAAAAATATTGCTAGTAATTAACAAAGAGGCAGTTAATATGCACAGTTTTGTTGGTATTTTCGTAACATGACATTTTAGCTCGCGATCAAACAGTTGTAAAGTTATTGCATAGATGCAATGAGGAGAAAAATATTTGTCCATTTATTATGCTGTGCCCATGGCGAGCGGCCTTCCCTCAATATCTTTAAATACGCAAGCAGATAAACAATAGCGAAATTAACAAAACAATAATATAAGGCATTTGATAATGTGTATTATTGAGCTACATCTTATTTATAACTCTACCATATATACACTAAACTTCTCAGCCGAGGTGAACACCTAGCATTGAGTCTAGCATTTTACTCTTGTCTTAGAATTCATTAAAACATCAAAATCAATCATTTTAATCGATATATCGAATTATTCTGTAAATTGTTGGTAGGGATTACCGTAGTGATTTTGGGGGAGTCATGTGTGCATCTAATAATTATTCAGTTCAAACTAATCTCTTTTCACTCTCATTGTGATACAATGGAGACAACATAGCCTTTATACTGCTTGTTATACAAATGAATGGAAACTTAATGTTATTACTTGTAAATTGTACACATTTCAAACATTGACAGCTCATATCATTATTATATAAGCAATTTAAGAAATAATATTAATTGATAGAATGTAGAATTTTAAAATTTATAAAAAGTTAAAATTTTATTATAAAAATCAAGACAAAACAAATTTAAACAAACAAAACAAAAATAAATGCACATTTTCACATACTTTTTCAGGACAGGTTCTGTTCAGTTCTATTGCTTGTTCTCCACCTGATCAGCTTGAATGTAGCCCACTATTTTTGAAGACTCATTAGTTTGTGATCTTTTCATATATTGATCAGTACAATATAAGAGAAACTCATATTGTGTATTAAATAACTTTATTTTGCTGAGAAATTATAATGTGTATCTTGTGCAATTAAAAAAAAATAAACACAATTTTCTGCCATACTTTTAAGTGTTATTATATCTCATTTCATATATCGAACCGAATCATGAGATAACCATATCGTCCCATCCCAATTTGCTATGATTACGGACAGTGGCCGCTTGGTGCTTGGCCAGGTGTCACAGAGTGAACGTGAACTTTCAATTCACATGAAACTGGGCCTTATATTAGGGATGGGCATTTTGGTCATTTTGTCTACTCACGTACTAATTACTCGAGTACTCATCGATTACTCAAGGGGCAATTACATGTTCATAACTGTATACATAATAACATGTCTGACAAACGTCTTTGGATGCTGCATTGCATCTTCTTGTTCCAGTGTATCGTCTATTAATTATTATAGGCTGTTATAAAACAGTATGTTACAAAATGTACAAAAGATTGCATAATCAAAATATAATGCATCATATTTTGTCATTATGTGAAGATTCGCTGCCCAAACCCTGAAAAAGTGTGCACAACGCACTTCTGTCTGTTCTTCCTTCAGGTTACTGTAGTAATCTTAGTAAGTGCGCACCAGTTTTTTTAGTGACTGTCTGAACAGTATATTTTCAAATAACAGGAGATGCCATAACTGTTGCGTTTTAATATGCGTGTTAATATGAAGTGCAGTTTTTAAGATGCTGCATTGTGTTCCATTTAACTGCACTCTTTCTAGCTCTGTCGGAGCATTTGAATAAACAGAAGTCATATAAAGATACACATCATACATATTGGACAGGGTGTTCCACAAGTCATCCAACAACAAATTAGAGAGGTGTGCATTGCATTTCCGTGCAGTTACTTTCAGCGTGGAAAACTTTGGAAAACTGCATCTTAAATCATCCTCATTATTTTAAGTATTGCATGTGTACAAATTCACCTCATTCAAAAATTAATTTATGAACCGTTTTAATCCATAGCCCACAGGTTTATTTGTGAAGGGTTGTGGATAGATTAAAGGACAGTATTTTTAGTGAGTCCGTACTGATTATTTATGGTGGGGTGTCTGTCTGCCATGAACTACATGTTGAGCACCACAATAATCTTACAGTTATGCAGATTCCAAGTACTCCAGTTACATTGAAGTGCATCATTTTGCACCCAGGATGCAGATAAGCGGTGTTGTGCCCTTTGTTGGAGCCCTTTGTTTGTTGCTTTTTTTTACCTCCTATTTGTATTTTGTGTATTTGTTTGTTTGTTTGTTTGACTTTATTGTCTGTTCAGATTTACTGGACAGAAATTCATCTTTGAAACTGGTATCAAGACATAAAACATAAATGATTGAACACTCATACATAAATACACGTCGCCAATCCACTTGCTAAAAATGTTTCTTAATATTAATGGTAAAAGACTGTAAAATGCTACAGTAAAAATTATAATAATTGGTTAATAGGTAGTTAGCTTAAAACATATAATAAATGTTTTTTATATATTTAAAAAAAAACAATACATGTAATTTTATGGTCAAATGTTGTAAACATTACATATTTTAGATGTAAAAAGTATGATTGTCCCATATAATTAACACAAAAAATTAGGGCTGTCGATTTAACGCGTTAATAAAGTGCGATTAATTTGACAAAAATTAACGCACTTTAATCGCAATGCTTAACTGAGAAATTCAAGCTTGTAGTACCACCTGTTTACTGCAGAGGGCAGTAATTGAAATTTCAGCTGTATGAGCAACGAACAGTTTATACAGTGAAGAAAACAATTTCTTGCGTTCAAAACACTTGATGGAGCGCAAATGCGATCTTTAAGGGATCTTAATATGTGCTTAAAGATTGAGTATTAAACTATATTTAATTTGACACAGTGACCTAAACATAAAATGTTTATGAAGCAACACACCCCAGACGCGAAACAAGCATGTCTGACGCAGGTCGTACGGTCTTTACCTCATACATATTTAATTACTAACGAGGTTAAGGGTGTGTCCTTTAAACTGTTACACTGTTTTTACCCAGTCAATCTTTATTTAAAGGGTAACAAAACCCCTGCTCAGAGTCTGACTCCACCCACTAGCAATATTTGCGGTTTTAACTCCCTGTTGAGCATCCGAGTGCGCATTCACCTTCACTCGCGTGCAGGAAAAACAAACGAAACGCTGTTCAGTGATGTTTATCCTTTTAGCAGGATTTTTATTTAGCAAGCTTCACTTGAACATAACATCAGTTAGCTGTTCTCTCCATAGACATTATGTCTATGGTTCTCTCAACTTAGAAGAATGTGACTTAAAGCATAACGTCATCATGTACAAAACCGTATACCTCCAAATAAAACTATACAGTCAATACCATAATACAATGTATAAGGGTGCAATATGTTTAACACTCCCGCATCGTGAACGCGCGTTTGTCGACCCCAGAGGATTAACTTTAGCCTAACCATAAATTGTGATTCAAATATATATGATCACTCACCTCAAGACGCCGCTGAGGTGGTGGAGTCCATGCAGGAGAAGCAGCGTTTGGCACTGTGTCGCTTTTCAGCGCGAGCTGTTTGGAGAAGCCCATTTCCACCTCCATTGCGTTGGAGAAGCAATCCCGCGTAAAATGCAGTTTGCACACTCCTCCAGCTCTAGGCGGGAACTCGTGGTCTTCCAGAACATGAACGTGCAACCCCTGGCACCTAATTTCCAAGTCTATATGGAAAGCAATACAGTCCAGCAGTGCTGTTGCAACCAGAAACACTACACCTACGTACCATCCTGACCACTGTACTAAATACAGATAATCTACGCTAACTTGAAGCAATCCTAACTGACGCAATACTATGCTACTAACTAACTATGCTTCTAACAATACTACACTAACAAATATGCTAATTAACTACCTAGGCTACACGAAATAATCTAAATAACTATATAAATGCTATGCTAAATAGATGCTAAAATACTCTATCCTGATCGTTTTCAATACTCGCAATTCCAACTCCTGACTCGCTACAGTGGTTTTGACTGAAACGAGATGGTTTTTATACTGCCATGGGCATGGTAGCTCGTACCAAGGGCGTGGTGAGTTGGAACCTGCTTACGTCAGCTGTCACCGCTTACGTCACGAGTACCGCAAACAGCCAATAGGAAAATTCAACTGCAGTAGCCACCATTCAACCTGAAGAGGGCAGCACTCAGACGTTTTTACACCATATATTGTAGAATTAAAACACTTTATACACAAATGTCAAAAAAATTACTTGAATCAATGACCAGTACTAATAAAGCCCCATTCTTACAGATCATTAACTAAAAAAAGTTGGTTTAGGGTTTAGCTACCCTTTAAGAAACATGCTCCCTGAAATAGATCCACTTTGCTCCTTCTGTAATGCTGTGATGAAAAGTTTGTTTGTTTGTACGTACCTCTATTTTAACTAGTTTTTCTTTTCTTTATAAAGACGTTTAATTTAGTTTTCACAGATTTGATAACTGAACCTAAACAAAGCCTCACAATAAATCTCCAACTGATTGACAAATTCACTTGTGAAATGGATTGCTGTGAACTGTATGAAAATTATTGACTTATGATCAACAATATGGTAGTAAACAATACATTGTATTCTAAAGCCACTTTTATATTGTCTTATCAATGACTAACTCTTCTGCTACAAGAATGTAATGCATTTTAATTATCTGAATATTTGTTTATTTTATAAATATATACATATATAATTTTTTAATATTTAAAGTTAACTATGCATACTTATTTCATCATCATATATTGAATTATTGTTATATGAGGGGCTTTCTCAGCAAATATTTGTATATGCGATTAATCGCGATTAATTAATCGGGACACCATGTAATTAATTTGATTAAAAATTGTAATCGATTGACAGCCCTACTAAAAATGTATATTATGTTTAACAAGAGAGTACTTTGACAAGGAGGAGGGTGGGACCGGGCCGTGAGTGCGCACGCCCGGCCTCCAATCGAGCTAATCAGCCGAGGAGAGGGATAAGTGCACCGGGACGTGGCAGTTTGAGAGAGAGAGCCACACGCAGCTGCAGTGTGTGCGTTTGTGTTCTGTGTCTTATTGTTACACGTTTTCATTAAATATTATTTTGACTGTTCAGCCGGTTCCCACCTCGTCTTTGCCCATTCTTACCTTGTTACAAGTACATGTACTTTTTATGGCAAGTTATTGTTAAAATTACAGTAAATAAATACAAAAGAACAATCGGGCGTCCCTAGAATTCCCTGCGTGACCCATCACATTTCATTATATTTTATGGGAATAGTTAAGTTTCTTCATATTTTTAATATCAGTACATGTGCTGTGTTATATTTGATGTAGTTTAGTTCATCTTTATTGCATTATTTAAATTTCACATGTTAACCTGATGGTGTGTGTTTGTGTGAGTGACACTGAGCACTGTCTCTACATGTTTATTGGTCATTGCTCCTGGAAGGGCCTCTATTGATAAACTTCATGTCATCATGTGCCCTTTTGTCATTTTTACAGTGATTAACAACACATTATAAAGTGAAAAGCAGATTTTTACAGTTTTAGAAGGTTAATAAATCAAGTTTATAATTTAATAATATAAAAGACGGTAATGCACCGTAAAATATACAGGCATCAATATTATATCCTAATAAAGCCTGAAACGTGCTTACCGTTTTTTTACTGTGAATTTCTGGCAAACATAGCTGCCAGTTTTTTACCGTAAATTTAACAGGATTTTGGTTTTTTTACAGTGTAGCACATGCTTGCACGAAAATATCAAGACTTCATGAACATGCGCTGATTTAAAGCATTGCACTTTCAAATTCTATAACATATAAGGCTATGGATCGAGAGGCAATCAGCTATTTCATTATATGGATATTACTCATTTATGTTTATGATCTATTTCTTAATAGTTTGCATCTAGTTTATGCAATAAATATGTGTTATGTGTAAGTGTGCAGATATGTGCAAGTCTCTCAAATTAGGCTTTTGTTGTGTGTATGTTTCTTTTGTTATATGAGAAAGAAGGGATACAAGTGTATTCTGAGTGTGTAATGACAGATTCAGTAATTTGTTGATAATGAACAAGGAAGAATCAAGCACCATATAGCTTAAACACAATAATATGCAAAAAATGCACAGTAAGTCTGCAGTGGCTAAATTCTTTCATGCTGAGTGGAAGTGTGGTTCATTTAATTGTGCATCTGTTTTCTGTCCAAGACTCTGGACAAAAGGAGGAATTTCTGTGGCAGATAGCCAAAGATCTTTTGGAAGAGAGGTCCACACGGCCTATATGCAAATGACTGACCTGATCTAGAAAGTCCATTCAAATCAGAAAACATGCCAAGTCCCAAAAGTCAAGTAATAATGCAAATGAATGTTTGCTATCAAAAAATTATTTATTTTGTGAGTCCCTGAAGGATTTAGTGGGTCCCTCTCATAACAGCACATTCCAGAAATACTACAAAGAATATTTTTTTGCCATTGCATATTTCTTTAAGTCAACATGAAATTAAAATCACCCGTCTTCACTTTCTTAAAGGCATATTCTAGGTTTATTACAAGTTAAGCTCAACTGATATAATTTGTGCCATTATGTTGATTACCACAATAATTCATTTCTACTTGTCTTATAAAAAAAAGCAAAAATTTAGGTTACAGAGAGGAAATTACAATGGAAGAGCATGGGGACTGTCAGGGTTCTTCCCTTAGTTTTGGGTTTTCCCCCCTTTGTGGCAGAGCCCTGACATGTACGTATTTGTGACAAGGAGGAGGGCGGGGACGGGCTGTGACTACGCACGCCAGGCGACAACGTGTCTGGGAACCAGCGAGTATATTTTTCCTCTATCTCCTCTCACTCTCTCACTGATGCTTCACATTGGCCTTTCCCTCTCCTCCTTTTGTTGTTTTGTTTTTGTTGTTTGGGGGGATGTACATCATGCTGGGTGTTACTCGGCCGGAGGCAAAGGAGGGAGGAGTGTGACAAAGGAGGAAAGCGGGGCTGGGCCGTGATTACGCACGGCTGGACCCTAATCGGGCTAATCAGCCGAGGTAAGTGCAACGAAATGCAGCAGTTTGGGAGAGAGAAAGCTACAGGCAGCTGCCCTGTATGCATTTATGATTGTGTGTCTATGTGTTTTAAGTTTATTAAAAACATTGCTTTGTCTGATTCCCACCTCCTCCTTTGAATCCCGTTACAGTATTCTATGTCTGTTTTGTGTCTTGAGTCTGGATTCAGCCACTTTGGCTGGTTTGGTTTATTTACTCTGTGGCTGTTTAGCCCTGTCGTTGCTTTGTCCGGTACGTGCTTTGCGCACCTACTTGGATCGCACGCAGAGCTTAAGATGATCTGAGCAGCTCTTTGTCTGCTTTGGTGGACAGCGGAAACGGAACGCCATCTCTAAACAGAGGCTTGCCAACTGGATCATGGACCATGTCCGGGTGCATGCAAATTCCACTCACCAATTCTCATTGGCCTTTTCTCAAAGAATGCGAGGTGTTCGGGGCTCTCAAGAGCGATCCCTAGTGTCACTACATCGACACAACGTCTTGTTCCCTCATCAGAGAATGGAGGTTACGACAGTAACCACAATGTTTTCTAATTCAGTTTTCTGTTATTACATTCAGGTTCAGTGCTTTTGTTTTGTTCTCTTTTTAATCATTAATTTGTCTATTTTGTTTTGTTTTCAGTTTTCCCTCTTATGGGAGTTTTCGATTTGCTACCTTTTTGTATTTTTAAATTTTTTTTTGTCTTAAAGACCGACTGCCTGTGCTTGGGTTCTTCTGACAAAAACCTGACAGGGGTCAATGAAATTGAATGTGGCCAATTTTTAGAAGGTTTAAAATCAGAAAGCATATCATTTTATATAAGCACTTACATTAATTCTTCTGTTAAAACTCATGTATTATTAGAGTTGTAAAGTTGTTTAAATTGTCATTTTTACAGTCTTTTTAAGGTTTTAGGGTTTGTTGACATTACATAGTCATGACAACGAAGTTGTAAAATTGGCTATAAGTTTACACAGAAAAGGTAAGTGGGCAATTTATCATACTAAAATAATTTTTACACACATCCTTTATGTCTTGTGGCTATACTTTTGAAACAGTGAGTATTTAAACATAAACAATTGGCCCCCATTCACTTACATTGTAAGTGCCTCACTGTAACCCAGATTTATGTTTTTAAAGGAAAGGAGGGACCAGTTGAAATAAATTTTTGTGGTAATTAATATTATGCCACCAATGCTGTCGATTGAGCTTAACTTGTATTGAACCCAGTATGGATCCGAACCCGGATCTCAACTCAACTCACTTTTATTGTCACTATGCCATTAAACTAGTGAATTATGTGTGAAAAGCTTAAGCGCATTGTCCAGACATTGCAGCCATACATGTAAATACAATAAGTGGAAGTACACTCAACAGAATAACAATGTACAGAATAACAGTATGACAATGTACAGAATAACTATAACGGTGTACAGAATAACAATATACAGAATAACAATTAGCAATATACAGAATAACAATATAACACTATACAGAATAACAATAAACATTACACAATATACAAACTGAGCAGTTAGAGGCAATTGCACTGAATTGAATGAGCACATACTGAGCACTGTATATACAAGCATAGTATACATAGCATACATAATGTGCAGGATCTCCCACACTGCTGAAGTAAGGCACTTATGGTCTCACCACAGGGGAAGGTAAATACACAGGAGCCAATGCAAAAATGTCTGACAGAAGATGGCACTTGTCAGTGAGTCTGCATAATGTGGCCGATCCGAACTCTCAAAAACAACATGCCAACTTCCAGTGTGATCATGTTGGAATACCAGAATTCATAATATCACACTATTCTATTTCTCTATTTCCTATTGCAGCATAATGCCTTTTCAAGCCATTTCAGAAAGTCTAAAAAACATTCCCAGACCAATGACCCCTTACTCTTATGATCATTCAAATCTTTATTCTCCTGTGAGAAACAGCCTCAGAGCGATAGGTCTGAAAATACTAAAGATAGCCCATGTGCCAAACATTCATCAAGGATTTCACAATGTGCAGTGCCCATGACCTTTGTACAGCTGTCTGGGTGCAAAGTGCAGCTTTTGGCAGACTGCTATAATGTTCAGTGGAGACCACACAAAATCTCACAGGTCTACGGGGGCGCAATTGCATACATGCGCTGTCATAGCATGTTTTGTTCAACACACTACAATCAATATCCACAATACTCCGTACAGTCAAACAACAGGAGCTGTGCTATCAAGAACAGCATAAAGTGTGGTTAGTGATATGCTGTTTAAATTTATGAGTGAATATTGAAGAATAATAGAGTATAAAGGGACAGCGTTAAGATGTCTAGACTCACTGAACTTGAAGTGAATGAACTCTGAAAACACAGTGTGTCCTGCAGTAAACTCTGTCTTTCTTCACTCAAAACAAGCACATTTTGACACATGCATTGCTCTAATTTAAAATAGCTAATGCTGACAACTGCTTTACAGCAAAGATGTTCACAAGTCTTTCATCTGAAGTGAGAGTCAAGTCTGAAGTCTTTAACAATGGAGTCCGAGACAGAGAGAGAAAAAGAGAGAGAGAGATCTAGCTGCTAACAGAAAACTTAAGTCAATGCTTGACAACTTAATAAACAATATCGTTATGAATTTATATAAGTTAAAAGGTCTTCAGTTAACTCTGTGTAGCAAAGTGATTGATATAACCTACATTGCAGCATGGATCGATTTAAGTATAAATGATTAATAAAGACAGACATCCAGACGCCATGCAAGGTTCGGACATGTGAACGGCAAGCTCTGCGCACATTGCTAGTTTGAATACTTTTTATGTCATAAACTAGTGAGATTCCATACACCCTGATCCTTAACTGTTCTAGAAAGACAATTTGTCAAAGACTTCAAAGTCCTCAGGCTCTGGAGACACTAAAAGACACTTACATGCTTAAGCTGACACCCCCGAGCAGGCCGCAAGCCCGGGAGCCGATTTGGCTGGAGAAGTGAGGGAAATTCGGCGAGAATTGTTGAACATATCGACAATGCTGACGAAGGTCGTTGCTGACTTCGAGGATCTTGCCATAATACATCGATCGATCACTGCCATGGAGACAAAATTCACTGATGTGGTTACAAGAGTGGGGGATGTCAAGAAACAGATTGAATATCTGCAGTAATCGGAGAGGGAATTAGCTGCTAATCCTCTAGCGACCAAGGTGGATTTGATACAAGGTGGCATTATATTCATGATGTTATCAGAGGGGAACTGGCCCCCACAGTGAGTCTGGTTTCTCCCAAGGTTATTTTTTTCCATTAACCAACATCTTATGGAGTTTTGTGTTTCTTGCCACAGTCGCCTTCGGCTTTCTCACTGGGGTTATAAATACAATTATTATTTAATTACTTATATTTAAACACAATTAACAATCGTATTTTATCAAACTACACAATGATGACTCTAAGACATTATAGATATTACAGTTTTATCTTCTGTTAATGCTTGATCTTCTGTAAAGCTGCTTTGAAACGATGTGTGTTGTGAAAGGTGCTATACAAATAAAAATGACTTGACTTGACTTTGTATCAAACTAATCTGAGAAGATAAGTTACACCCTGTTATCTTGCATTTGCACTCGGTATGGACAAAAGTGCCCAGAGTGTTTAATTCTGACATTTAATTTACCTTGAGCATATGGCTGAACCCAAAATTCTGTATTAATAAGACCCGTTCTGTTGGACAGAGTGGATTGTGAGGGAGGTTAATACGCTCAATGACCTATATGAGAGTGGAGTTTTGAGATCCTTTGAAAATATGGTTCAACATTTTGGGATTCCCAGATCTCAATTCTTTAGGTATTTACAGCTGCGGCATCTGCTCTGTACTATTTTTGAGAGTAGCATACACCCTTCTAAAGCGGCAGATACTCTGGGAGTAGTGATCACTGCATTTGGAAAAGGTCATGAGGCATCAGTGTATTACTCCCTGCTAATTAAGTGTCTGGGGGACAGAGCTTTAACTTCTATCAAGAGCTTATGGGAGAAATATTTAAACATGGTATTGGAGGAGGGAGTGTGGGCTAGGATCCTAAAAAACGTCAAGCCTGTATCTAGAGACGCAAGGGTGCGCCTTATGCAATTCAAGATTATTGAATCTTGAATTGGACAATCTAGATTGTTTAGGCTTGGTTTTAAAGACACACCCACCTGTTTGCAATGCCAATCCGAAGATGGAGACACAACCCATTTTTTTTTTTTGTGGTGTTAAGATCCAAGAATTTTGGTTGAAGGTTCAGATTTTTATGTGTGACGTTTTGAGCACTCAAATTAAATTTTGCCCCAGACTCTGTATTTTAAGCAATAGGGCTGTCATCAATATAGCGGATAAACACATAACAAATTGGGTCTTGCCAGTGTTATGATAGGCAGACAGATTGTTTAAAGGAGATGGAAGTCAGCTGAAGCACCCTCATTTTGGGAGTGGTGCGTGGAGATAGGGAGAATGGTAGCTTTTGAGGAGGTGTCATGTAGAAGGCTGGGGATCTGGGATTCGTTTGATGGGAAATGGGGCAGTAACTGTATTTTGTGTATTGGGGGAACTCTCAGGGAGGGGCTGTGGAGAGAGAAGCATAGTTTAAATATGTATGATTTTTATATAATTTTTTTTTTGTCTTTTTGTTTGTTTTTTGTGTGTGTGTGTACTTACATATGACCACTGGGATGTTTGTAGAAGGTCAGGGAGGGGTTGGTGATTGGGGAGGGGTAATAGTGGGCGTTAAATGTTGTTTTCTTTGTTATCTGTACGAATCAATAAAACATTTTAGTCGGAAAGAGAGAGAGAGAAGCAAAAAAGAATGAAAAGATAAGTAGATCGTGACAAGGGTACGATCGATCATGATACATGGGGAAATATGTGATGCAGATGTAATAAAACCCTAAAAATAAAACACAAATTCTTCCTTTAAGATATCAATAGTTAAAGTTAAAAGATGTGCCTTTTTTTTAAATATTCACAAGTCATTTTTGTTGAGTCAAGTCAAGTCTGAAGTAATTTCAGGTTGAGTCTGGAGTTAAGCCTGAATCAAATGTTAAACATAAATATTAAAATGCAACCTGAGTGTGACTCGAGTCCGAGTCTCTAACTCAAGTTCCCATCTCTGCTTTAAGTCACACAATCTATAAAATAAGGTAAATCCATAAAAAGAACATCTGCTGACAGACAGACAGACAGACAGACAGACAGACAGACAGATAGATAGATTCCCTCTAGCACATCGCCATAGATAAGATAGATAGATTCCCTATAGCACATCGCCAACAAAAATGCTGACCAGAAGAGATATGCATATCATGGTCATATAACAGCAAATAATCTGTAGTATTTTGCAGTATTGTAGTATCAATGTGAATGATGGCACTTGATGACCCTTCAATACAACTAAGAAACAGCTGCTGACCCCTAATAACCTCTGTGCCATGAGGTAAAAAGACTGATTGTATAGCTAATAATGAACTAAAATCAGTACAGAGCTTCATGTTTACCTTACATTATACTTGTAACATTCCACACTGTATCCAAAAAAAGTTACATCTTTTATCTTTCTGGTCATTTTGGCCTGTAAGTTTCAAGTTAAGGCCTTTTTTGAAAGTATTAGAAGGGTCAACTGGCCATCTTTACTATCTGGCAAATTATCCAAAACAATAACTATTTCTGTTCCAAAACACTTGTTCATAACTTAAGGGTTTAACAGAGGATCAAAGCAGGATTTCATCTGATACAGATAGCAGACATGAAGAAACAGAGAAAGTCACAAACATCCAGCCCAATGTACAGTATGTCCATCCCTCTAACAACCGTCAGATTATACTTTATTAAATATTTACAGATTATTAAATATTAATTGATTATTAATTTCTGGTTGTTCAAAGACAGCTGGTTTTCTAGAATCTACAAAGCCAGCTGTCTCTGAATAACCAGAAACTGGCAGAAAGCAACCACTCAAAACATTCAAAAGATAAGATGATTCCACTTACTCACTAAGAGGCCACTTAACCCTCTGGGGTCGATGGACGGGCCGGCATGTCCTGCTGGATATTTTCATCATTACAGCAGAAACAACTTAAAATACTCCGTCATTTTTGGGTATACAGATAAGTGTAAGACATCATTAGAGACTATAGAGAGTCTACTTTTATTTGTGTACACTCACAATAACAACAAAATCTTGTGCTTTTGAAAATCAGCATATTATAATGATTTCTGAAGAATCATGTGACACAGAAGACTGTAGTAATAATGCTGAAAATTCAGCTTTGATCACAAATTGCATTTTACAATATATTCAAATAGAAAACTGTTCTTTTAAATTGTTAAATGTGTTCAGAATATCAATGTTGTTTCTGTATTTTGGATCAAATAAATCCAGTCTTGGTGAGCAGAAGAGACTTCTTTTAACGGTAGTGTAGGTCTAAAATAAAGTCTTTATGTAAAGAAAATATATAGTCAGATTACTTCTTTTAACTTAAAACTTGATTTGGATCATTAGGTCTCCTCACATTCATTCTCTATCCCTCATTGATAGGCCCAGGGGAGGGTCTTTGTCTCTCATGTGTGAATTACAATCAATATTCATGATCATTCACGCCTCCTCGCATATTACCTTTCAACACTAAAATTGTCTTACAAAAGTTAAATTACTATATTGTTTTGTATGAATGAGTGATCAGGATGGTTTTCACATCATTTTGAAGCAAAAACTCTAGGCTACAAGATCCAGTTCTCAAAAGTCTTGTGGACAAATGTTTAGTGTGTGTTATATGGCCTTATTTCAGTGACTTAAAATTTTATTTTTTTCAAAAACCATGCATAAACATTATTTTCTCAAAAATACAAACCTGTGCATACATGTTGCTCACATATTATTGTAGCCCAGTTTGTGCTGAACAGTGTTATCAGACTTTAGCAATTAATATGTTTATAAGCAACTGAAAAAAGCACAAATCTCAAGGCATGTCAAAACTTCTCCAGGGCCCAAAATACCCCAGACCCCAGAGGGTTAAAAAGGAAATGGTCATACTTTATATTACAGTGTTCACGTTACAGTGTAAATACGAACCAAAGAGTCAAGCCGAGTCAAATCTATGTACTTTACAATATTAAAAGATTCTCCAGGGAACATTAACACTGAGCAAAAAAAACTTGAGGAAGTTTTTCCCTGTATACTCAGCACAAACCCTAACCTTCTGCCACCCACTATTCAAATATTTCATAAGACTATTATAAAATAAATTAATTAATTCAAATAAATAAATAAATAAATTATATATATATATATATATATATATATATATATATATATATATATATATATATATATATATATATATATATATATATTTATTATCACAAACACAATAATAAAATTTTCTCCAAACAACAGCAAGTGACCCTTCTCTAAGCCCTGCATTAAAAGGTTATTGAGCAATTCTACCAACGATTGTTGCCATCTGCCAAATGGCCTGACAAGCTTTTGCTCTTGTGTAATGTAAGTCTATGGAAAATCTATGTAATTCAATAATTATTGAGGTTCAATCCATCAGATTACTTCTCTCTCCATCAGACAGTGGTAGAACAAGTGGTAGTAGGAAAGCTTGCCAGACCCAGTAACCAGCAGAGGTTGGGCTTAGCAAAGCTTCAATCTGGTCACTGACAACATGTTATATCAGAAGTTGAATTATATGCTTTCTATGATATGCTGTCCTACAGGGTTATGACTATAAACAATACAGATAAGAAATAATTGTTATTGCCTTTGAAGTCTGAGACATGCCCACAAAACTTCAACACAGGCTGATTACTGCCTCAGTATAGTGCAAGATTTATTTGTTTCGCCAACTCTGACACCTCTCAAGAAAGAAGAAGAAGAAAGAGAAAGGAGAGAGAGGGGGAAGATTGCAATCAGTGATGACGACTTCCGTCAACTATATCTATTGTGTGATCAAATAGTTTCTTGTCCTTGTCAAAGTATTTACACACACACACACACCCACACACAAACGTCCCTCAACAGAGCTATAGAGAAACAGAGAGAAAGAAGGTAAATGGTACAGAAACAGCACATGACAAAAAGAAGTGAGGGGGTGAAGTAGAGGTGTGGGATATAGAAGGAGATATAAAAGAGAGATATAAAGGGATATAATGAATCAGACAAATCCAAGCAGGCATTCCTAAAATATCCTTAATAATTCAGTGCCACCTTGCCCTGATCTATGACAGCTGAAGGGCATTACAGTACCGAGCATTGCCAAGTACTCTCACTTCTCTACGGCTGAGAGCATAAGTCACAGATTAATTAAACAAAAGAGCTACAACTGACAAGCCCAGCAAGTATCTGATCGAGAGAGTGGCAAATGAATAGACACTGGGGAAGGACAGTACATTGTAAAAAGTAGCAACCTGCAATTGTTACCTTAAGGAACTTCCCCCCCTGATCTAACGCTTACAAATTAGCTTTGTTAGTGTAAGCTAATAATTGTTTTTAAAAATATGTTAATAACGTGTTAAATAACATTTTGACTTGATTAAAACCATTTAATTTAGATGTTTCCACATGAAGCACATTTTTTTAGGTTACCTCATAAATATTTTTGTGTATGTATACACAGTATGATGCACATTACGCTTCTAATCTTAGTGTGAAAATACAAACTGCAGTCTGTTTCCCTCCTACGAACACATAAAAATACAGTGGCGCCAAAAAGTATTAAGACACTTAAACCATGCTTCAAATTGCATGAATGTCATTGTATTAGATATCAAAATACCACACCAACTGGCATTCATTTGCTGACATTAATTAATTTGTAAATGTCTTAGGGCCTTTTGTGGTCACTGTACCTGTATACAGAGCAGTGTAAGTTATAAGTAGTACAAGAAAAAGTAGTAGTATTGCAAGAAAAAATATTTTGTCAGTTAACCTAAAACATCTAAATTAATTGGATGCAAGTACTTTGTTACTGAATCAACCCAAATATAGATAGATAGATAGATAGATAGATAGATAGATAGATAGATAGATAGATAGATAGATAGATAGATAGATAGATAGATAGATAGATAGATAGATAGATAGACAGAATAATAGATAGATAGACAGACAGACAAGACAGAGAGATAGATTGATTAATTGATTGATTTTAGAAGCATAGTGTTTAAGCGCAAAAAAAATGCAGATCTCAACTGCCATTTGTTCAGTGCATACTGCTCACTTCCTGCAAAAACAAAACAATGCATGCTCCAAGTTGTGTTCTATGGGCAGATGCCCTCTCTTAGAAATAATACCTAACAGATTCTTTACTTATAACAACCAACGAACACAGCCCTAAAACAGTACATACAGTATCCAAGCCAGATCTAATGAAATCTTGCAATTAGTAACAAGATGTAAAATCAGCCAAAAAAGTTTTTCCTGTTGTTAATTTTGCATGCACTTGTATTCCTATATAAAAGATTCTGGCACAAAAACATAGTTGGCACAATTCTCTCATCTTCCCTTTACATCCTGAGGATGTACCTGCCAAGCCAAGACATTGAAGGATAGCAGTTTTTAGAGTTTTGGGAGCAGGTCTGATCACTGGTCTGATAAGCAAATACTCACGGTGGCTGTAGTGGCCACTCTCACTGCCGTGATTCTGACCATGAGGAGGCAATGTCGTCAGATTCCACATGACTGTCAAACCTCAACGAACACGGTAAAGTGCCCGTCCAATCAGACTCATTCTGTTGATGAAACAGATGGAACACGAGCGAAGCAGGACGGCTGTGGGGGGAGGATCTGCAGGGTGGAGTCTGCAGATTACTCAGATTATCTACGATTCAATCCAGCAGGAACCGTCTACTGCCACAGATCAGCCTCCCTCCCACCCTTGACAAGCCCCCTTCTAGACTATGGTCTGACATGACAGAGTCTCAGGGTGTCATTAAATCTATCAGTCCAGATGGGCCACCTGTTACATGACCAAGTATGAATAATGTCTGTGTGAGGTTCAAATAGAGGCTATATTTTTTGTTTGCGATTCAGAACTAAATATGTATTTAGAGTGAATATCTGATTGTCAAAAATAAATATTCATATTTACAGGGCCGGCCCGTGGCATAGGCGGAATAGGCAAATGCTAGGGGCGCCGCCCACCCCTTGGGGTGCCTGAGTGTCCAAAGGAGTTTTTTTTTAATTTTTAAAAAAAAAATTTTTTATTAACAATACAACTTTAATACTACAGATTAAAATATATATATATATATATATATATATATATATATATATATATATATATATATATATATATAAAAGCGATCATCCCACAAAAAAATAACTACATTGCTTTCCCGATCCACCCGGTCCGAGTGACGTATCAATCCCCCGCCCTGCTGCACTTAAAGACATCCATTACCTGTTTGATATTGTGACGGATGGCCGAATTCACAGATAAATTATCATTATGTCAAAAAGACCGAAGCCCTCTGGTGCCCAGGGAAGAAAAAGAAGAAGAGAAGAGGAAGAAAAACGGGATAAAGATAGAGGTAATGAATGCGATGTATCTGTTTATCTATGTTGCATTATGCATAAGTTAGCAGTTAGTTCGACGATCGATGCTAGTAACGTTTGCTAATTTGAAATAGCTTATCATGACAGTTAGTTGAACTTGTGCACTATTTTATGGTATTTTTATTTGAATTGGCTAAATTAGTAATGTGTAGTTAGTAGGACATTGCTACCATCTAACTGTTACTGGAAAAAAAACACTTTCAAAATTAATTTTCTGAAAATGTAACTACTGTATGTATGCTAGAGAAGTGCTCAATACAGTTTTTGCATGAATACCAGATGTAATTATTCTTGCTGTTTGTGTGTTTAATTGTAATATTTAGTATTTGATTTGAATTCAACCTCTAATAAATGCATAAAAAGAGCACATATGTGCGTTATAGCTCGCAACCACATCACAAATCGAGAATCCATAATATCTTTCTTTATATTTAAAACATTTTCAGACCTTTTTTTTCCTCATAAAATTTAACTGGTGTTATCTTTTGAACTCTTGGCATGAAAACAAACATGAGGTTTCAAATGATATATAGTTTGTCAATATTACTTTAGGTTTTTATTAAGATATTATTGTTGTTAAATTTGGAGTGCTCCTCAACTTTCCCAACATGTCCAAAGAAGAGTTGTTAGAGCACTGTCAGACCCTGAGCACAGCTTTAAGTCATGATGGACAGCCAGATATTGATGGCAGGGAACTTGTATTGGAAATGCAAAACTTTCCACATCTGCCATCAAAAAACATGACAACATCGAGCTCCTGACTTTCCTGCACAAGAAGAAGCTGACGGAAATTTACCCCAATATGTGGGTCGCTCTGAGAATCTCTGCCACTCTACCTGTTACCGTCGTTGCTGCTGAAAGGAGCTTCTCTAAGCTCAAACTGATTAAAAACTTCCTGAGATCTACAATGGCTCAAGAACGTCTCAGTGGACTTTCAGTCATTAGCATAAATCATGTGGTCTCCCAACAGCTGTCTTATGATGATATCATAGATGACTTTGCTGCTAGAAAGGCAAGGAGAGTAAGGCTGTAGAACATTTGCTTATTTTTTTGTGTATCTTTTTGTTTCTGTATTTTTTTTTCCGCAATAATCTTATAATATAAATTTATTTATATTATATTTATAATTTAGTTGTGTGTGTGTGTGTGTGTGTTTGTTTCCAAAATATTTTCAAAATAAAGAAAAACAAGACAAAGCTGCGCAGTTTGTTTCTGTGTGAGTGTATGAACACAATGATCAGTGGTGGAATTGTCTGCCAGGGACGGGCCAGGGACGGCCCTGCATATTTAGATTGTAAAATAAATCAAAGTGTACATTGGAGGATGTTGATCTTGGAAACTGAAGGTAAAAGTATAACCTTTGAGCCAGAATTAAATTATTGAACAATTCTCTATAAAATCACAGTAACTGGGGCACATGAATGCTTCTACAGTATTTGAGCAGTGAAGTGGTAACAACAGCTCTCACTCTCTTTTTCTCTCGCTCTCTTTCTCACTCACACAAACACACACACATGCATTATAAAAGCACAGCCCGCAGCCAAGTCTGGCAAGCTCCTCAGATACACCTGTTTGTGTGTTTATTATCTAATGCACTTCCAACTCTAGTCACTGACTATGTTTGTGCCAGGCTGCACTTCAATTATACAATACTACCACAAATTGAATTTAAAAATCAAACTACCAATAAAAGTTTTGTGCAGGGCTGTACCCGACTCTCTGTCTGCAATATTACATTTTTCAATAAACCGTTCGCATTTGGTCAATATTAACTATATTCAATACTGACAATTCGTTTACTTGATTACTGGTGAATGTAGTTACTGGAAATAATTAAGCTGTGACATTATATATTAATTGGGGCTGTCAATATATATATATTTTAATCAAATGAATTACATGATATGCCAAATAAATTAAAAGCAATTAATCACATAATAAACATTTGCGGAGAAAGGCCCACAAATAAAAAAATTATATATAATGATTCTTATAAATAATTATATTTAAATAATTATAAATATAATATGACCTTTACATAATAAATATAATAATTCAGATAATTAAAATACATAACAATATTGTGGCAGACGAGAAAATACTATTTTACTATTTTGTTTACTTTCATATCATTTAACATAAGGCTGTCATTGGCTTACAGCCCACAACAATCCATTTTGCAACTAAATTCGTCAATTAGTCTGAGGTAGACATATTTTAAGGGCTTTTCTAAGGACATGTCTATGAACAAATGGATGGATGCTTTAGAAGCTTCTCACTTTTTGTGTCATAAACAGCTTTTTTGGACACTCAAGTTAAACATAGTTTGTTTAAAGTTTGGTACTTAGTTAAATGCTAAAAATGCATCTTCATCTTGTGCTGTCTGCTGTCAGTAAGTGTGGTTTGATGCCAGTACAGCTGTAGTTGCGCTTACTGCCCCCCATGACTGAGACTCGTAAAAACATGAAGGTGGTACAATAGGCCTACTTCAAGCTTCAACTTCAATTGCTGCGGTGGTAGGAAAATTCCTTATTACAATCCAGGGGCATGATTCATAAATTATTTTAAGCTTTCATTTTATCGCACTGAATTACGCGTAAAGTTTACAGCCCTAATATGAATCCAAAAAGGTGTCAAGTTACTGGGGAAATTTAGAAAATATTTAATTTCTGAAAACTGTAAAAAGCTTATGATAACAAAATTACATATCACACAAAAAGGCTGCAATTATAGACAAAATTGAGTTTGAGTGGATTGGGCTGGAAAGAAATTGCAGAAGAGTAAAAGAGGACAAAAAGAAAGAGGAAAAATGTTTGCAAGACATTTTGCAAGCACTGTAATGATGCAGAAGTTGTAAGATGACCTTCTACTTAAACCTACAATATATCAATGCTGGTGCCATTACAGTTTCATTGAGAGACAGACAGTAGATAAGATCAGTAAAGAGAGCTGACTCTATGACAGAATGCCTTCAGGGTAAATCTAAAAAAGCCTATTTAATATGTCGTCCTATAAAAGACATGGCCCACATAGATCAGTTTCAATGAAAAGAGAGTTCACGCAGAAGATTGACACAACTGGAGCTGCCCGCGGAAATACAGAGTCACCATGTATAGGGATATGTACTGAGCCCCATTAAGGTGTATACCAGATGAAGTTGGCTGAGAGATTGCAAAGTGTGCAAAGATGTTATCAAGGCAGAAGATGGCTACTTTGAAGACACTAAAATGTAATATTTGAGTAACATTTTTTGATGACAACTTAATTCACATTTTTCTCATTTGTGTATTTAGAAAACACAAAAGTGTGTCCTATGTAAACTATTCATCCCAGTTTAATGACTTTACTATTATTAAAATATCTAAAATAATAATAATAACAATAATATTACAGCATATTATATAACATTAATAATCGTGAACTAGTCTTTAAAACAGTGATGGTGACAGAGTCTTAGTTCCGTTACAATACTCTGCATGTAAATATTCAACAAATTAAGCCCTTTGTAGCCTATATATTCACCAGATGAAGTATTTTGGTCAAATATATATCTTCAACTATCAACTATTGACATTGCCAACTATTTTTGCCGATAACCAATCGTTCCAATTATTGGGACAGATTAATCACTAAAACCGATATATGGGTTGACCTCTAATCCATTCTTTAAGGGTATGCATTCAGTATAACTGAACCATTAAAGTTTCTCCTATTCCATCTTAAAACATGTGGACAACTAATAATCAGCCATTTGTAAGTAGATTGACCTAAACATTTTAAACACATCTCAACCAGCCCGATACAGTAACATTGTCTCAACCACTGTGTTTGGGACGGGACTATCTATTTTTTGATCAATGGTTGTAGCACCCTTTATGCCCCAGCATACTCACAGAGAAGTTCTTCTTCATTCTTTGCTCAGAGCCAAAATTAAGTTTGAAACAGCTGAGCAACGGTATACTGTTTGCAAACATTCAGACACTGGCCGCGTCACTGTGGGAGCATTTAAACGATGGGGGGAAAATGTTTTCTACGTTAACGATCCTTCAGATGTGGGTATGTTTGCACCAGCTCGACAATAACTCTGCACACCATTGTGTTCATGTTCATTGAGTTCAAAGTCACAACCACCAATGACGTGGACCAATGGCAGTAATAATATGTTTGGCAGCCGGTACAAAGTTTTCATGGAAGTTCACACTGGCAAGCTGTTAAAAAACCACCGAAACTTCGTTTTAGTGAGATTTTCTTCTAAATTACGTCAGACTTGTTCGTTCTTTGATTTCGTATAATGTATGCCGGAACCTTAAAGGAATATTCAGGGTTCATTACAAGTTAAGCTCAATCAGCAGCATTTGTGGCATAATATTGATCACCACAAAAATGTATTTCGACTCGTCCCTCCTTTTCTTTAAAAAAAGCAAAAAGCAAGGTTACAGTGTGGAATTTAATGGGGACAATCAGTTTAAAATACTCACTGTTTCAAAAGTATAGTCACAAGAAATAAACAATATGTGTGTTAACATGATTTTAGTGTGATAAAACCAATTACTAACCTTTTCTGTGTAAAGTTATATCCAATTTTACAACTTTGTTGCCATGATGACATATTGCTTTAAATCCTAAAACTAGTGTTAAAACGATTAAAACTAATTTACAGCTCAAATACTAAACAATTATTAACAGAGTACTAAATATAAGTTCTTTTAGAAAGTTATAAGCTTCATGTGTATGACTTTAAATGTTGAGAAAAGGATGGACGAGTCCAAACACATTTTGGTGGTAATCAACATTATGCCACAAATGCTGTCGATTGAGCTCAACTTGTACTGAACCTGGAATATTCCTTTAAAAGGGACTAATCCCAATAATCATGCAATTCTAATAGATTAAATAAATATTTTTGATAAAGTTGTCATCTTTGTGCATAAAAGGAGAAAAGGAATGCAGAAAGATGGTAGAGGATATGTGTGGGTGTGGGAATCTGAGGCATGGCAGAAAATGACTTACTGCCTTCATGAAACTATACTCTCACGCACTTTCGTCATGATTTACATTTCCTACAGTAACAGTGGCTTCTCCAGTTGGTGGATCTCTCTTCAGGATTCATAGGTAGTGTGGTTCTTCACCAGGAATTCAAGTATTAAACACAATGTTTTTTTTTTTTTAATTAGGTTGTAATCACATCTGTATTTGGCTTTTACAGAAAAATGTAACAGAGTTGGTAGGTCTCAAGATAGGTCTGTGTTGTGTTAATAAATCTTGTTATTTATGGAGAAAATAAATGGGATTTGTACTTCCAAAACCTGTCTGTTGCACTTTGTTCCAATACCCTCTTTATTGATTCCATATCCTTTTTTTCTCTTAATGCCTGACTGGGCTCCTCTGACTCTCTCAGTCATAATTGCCACAGTGAGGCAAGGCTGCTCAGTGAGTAACACAATGAAAGACTTAAGCACATGTAGGAAATGTACAGAAACAGCTCTGAGCAGTTTGACTGCATGTATAAAGCTGCCAATACCAACGGCCTCAGAGCCAATTCTGCCTGCCAACTGTAACAGGCGCAAGCCAGCGCAGATTGTGTCCTTACTGCTTTGACCAACCAACGGTGTTCTTGTCTTGTGTCTTTTTGGACTTGCTGAGTCGGTTCACATTGTTAAATAAGAGGTATAGGTATACGCACCACTTTGACAGCCTAGCACCAAGAGAGAGCTGAGCGTGATGGCGGAAAGATCAAAAATCTAATAATACACTCAAGATTTAAGAAACCTGTTCAGAATATATTTAAGCACTTACAATGCCCTGAGAGCTGCTATAAAGAAAATTGAAGTCTGTCAGTAACATTGTAATAAAGTAATTAGCTAGATCAAATTACTGCACTGTATTTATACAGCAAGCAAGTGTGCTGTTTTACTGAATACCAAACTGCAGGTAATCACTGTAGTTCATGATACCTAATGCATTTAATAATGTTAACAAATATAACCTTATTATAAAGTGCTACAGAAACCTCTATACTATCTTTTTTCTCTATTTAGTAGTACAACTTTGCTCTGTTTCCCATCTGTATTGTTACTGTATAAATTAAGTTGTACCACCTAAGTTGTACCATAAGTGTAATCTGGAGTAAAACTATATTGTAGGATATAAGATACAATAGATACATATTGTTAATTGAAAACACTGAAAATGTATGTGATATTACTTCTAAAGCAAATGTACTGTAAGTAGGTCAAAGACTTATGCAGTATCATCTGTCACCCATTTGTACTCCATTATAATATTAGCTATTATTACGCAATATAACAACATCAGAATAAATAATTATGCGTTTGTGATGAGCTCATTCATTTCTCAAAAACAAGATTAACCATCAAAGGTGTCGAATTAAGTTGCGTGTATAGTAAATGAATTAAGCTTGACAAATTGGTGACAGAGCAGAGGAGGACCATTTCTCTAGTTTGTTGCAAGTCTGCGCAGTGCTGCGATCTATATAACTTTGACACATTCTTTGGCACACACTTTTTATTTTAAGTGGAGTCCCATGACTTACAATTCACGCTTTAGAGCTAATTAAGGGGAGCGTGCAGCAAGAAATTTAGTTGTCTTTTGTTAAAAAGAAGAAAAAACACGTGTTTGTCACGTTTAACTCCAAGGATTAGCCAAAGAGTTTCATTCCTCCTAAGTACATACTGTTCTTAGTGATTCGGACACAACAGTTTGACAACACGCGTGCTTTCAGAGCTATAGATTAAATTAACTCAATTAAACTTGCACTCGAGGTCACCTGACTGATGTAAATGCACACGGGCTGATAGGACTAAACGCGGATCAGCGCCCACAATCTGTCTGAAGTTCATCAGCGAAGTTGTTTTCAAGACATACGCAGCCCCTTGTGACAAACAACACTAATCTTCGAAACAAACACATGAGATCCTAACAGTGAATGAAGAGGCAGGGAGACTTACTGAGATGTAAGTATGTGTCGTTATTATCCATTCCGATTCAGTTTGCTGTCGGGTCTTGTCCTGGAGGCGCGCAGCACCTCCTTTGATTTCTTTACCCAGCCAGAGTGAAGTGAACTCCGCGGCGTTGCTGGTTGGCTCAGGGCCCCACACAGGGGGAGGTGGGAGGAGGGGTGTTGCCAACGACAACAATCTGATAAGATTTAGGCAGAAGACTTCAGCACATAGATACATTGGCACAGTTTTTACGATTCAAATGATACTGTATGCTATAGAATAACATTTAAATAAATGTTGTGGGTTTAATACAATTCAAGCTTAATTACTTGAATTGCTTTAATTACTTTATTTCTACAAAAATGTAGACTTGTCCCGCTTTAAAAAAAAAAGAATAAATAATAATAATAATTTAAAAAAAAGACAGAAATTACGGTTATTGCCTTTAAAATGGAAATAAAGTCCATAAACGTAAAAAACACACTTTTTCAAAAGTGTATATACATGTATATATTAATTATTATTTTTTCTCCCCAATTTTGGAATGCCCAATTACCAATGCACCTCGTGTCCTCGTGGTGGCGTAGTGACTCGCCTCAGTTCAGGTGGCGGAGGATGAATCTCAGTTGCCTCCGCATCTGAGACCGTCAATCCACGCATCTTATCACGTGACTTGTTGAGCGCGTTACTGCAGAGACATAGCGTGTGTGGAGGCTTCGCGTTATTCACCACGGCATCAACGCACAACTCACCGCGCACCACACTGAGAGTGAGAACCACATTATAGCGACCACAAGGAGGTTACCCCATGTGACTCTACCCTCCCTAGCAACTGGGCCAAATTGGTTGCTTAGGAGACCTTGCTGGAGTCACTCAGCAAGCCCTGGATTCAGCTCGCAACAGCAGGGGTGGCAGTCAAAGTCTTTATTCACTAAGCTAACCAGGCCCCTCAAAAATATATTTTATATGTAAGTGCGTTAAAATTGCTTACTAATCTTATCTGTGTAAAGTTATATCCAATATTACAACTTGGAATGACGATGTAATGGCAATATATCCTGTAATCTGCTGCAAAATACATACACTAAAATTAGGTTAACGTGCATAATGTTTACACCTTATGCTTTACTTGTAAAACCACACTTCTATTCTAAGTGGCTTACTGTAACTGTATTTTTTAAAATAATGAATTGTTGCCTTCTTAACATTATGCAACAAATACTGTCATCTGAGCTTAACTTTAAGAAACATTATGGCTTCAATACAAGCCACACTTAAGCAACAGCATTTGTGGCATAATGTTGAAAAAATAATTTTGACTCATCCCTCCTTTTCTTTAATAAGCACTTACAATGGAAGTGAATGGGGTCAATTTTTTGAGGGTTTAAAGGCAGAAATGTGATGCTTATAATTTTTTATTTAAAAATATTTTTTTCTTTAATTCTATTGTTAAAAACTTTAGTAAGTGATCTCATCACACTAAAATCATGGTAACACACATATTGTTTACTTTGTGTATACTGGTATTGTGGCTATAGTTTTGAAACAGTGAGTATTTTCACATTCAAAAATTGGCCCCATTCACTTTCATTGTAAGAGTATCACTTTAAATCAGAGTTTTGCTTTTTCTTTTAAAGAAAAGGAAGGACAAGTTAAAATAAACTTTTGTGATAATCAATATTATGCCACAAATACTGTCGATTGAGCTTAACTTATATTGACCCTGTAATATTCCTTTAATTGAATTTAGCTACTAAGCAGGGCATTTTTTTCAAGTTACATGGGAAAACCTATTCCAGCTTAAACCAATTAGTAAAAGACTAATCATTATATAAATAAGACAACCAGACTACACATATTTGAATGCTGTCTATAATTTGGCCTGCAAATGTATTAAGATGTTCTGTAGCTCCGCACAACAACCTATTGAACCATGCAACCATAGATATACATACGTATATGCTTCATTCGGCTGGTTCAGATACGTCAACTGCGGCGCCATCTTGGAATAGTCAACAAGGAGAGCTGTTTGAATGCAAGTGAATGGAGAAGAAGCCTCAGACTGCTGCATAAACTGCTTTTGTGTGGAAACAGTTCATCATGTAATGAATTGACAGACTGGGTGATCATTTTCAGTCTGTTTGCTATGATATATTCACTTTATTTGCAGTTTGCTATAAAAAAAATGTTTTTATATCATTGAGAATATTGATCAATGTTTATGAAAAATCAGATAATATGGAAGTTGGCTTGAAAAGAATCCAGACTGTTACAGACAATATCTGTCAATTTACTTTTAATCATCCGTCAACACACTTCATGTGTTGACGGACGGCTCTTGATCTTTCCAATATGGCGGACGTGCCGACATATTGAGGCCCATAAGAATAGCTGCTAATAAGGTATCTACGTATAGATATCTCTGCAAACAACCATCAAGAGAAACAGTGCTGCACAATGCACAAGTGTTTTAGGTGGTAAATTTACTAGTCAAAAATATGATTTAATATGACTAAATCAACCTGACTTCATTAGAATACACCTACAAATTTAATTTCTAAGGAATAGATCAGGTAGAAATAGCTCTTTAAGGTAACAACAACAATAACTCATTTTCCCTTTTTACAGTGTACAAAGGGTAAAATGTATGCAATTTAAGCATAGTGGCATAATTTTACATTTAGTATGTTGCATTGCTTATATCTGTTAAGCTTTCATTTTTTTTTTTAAACCTTTTTTAATACAAACTAAATCTGTATTTTATCAGGATTAAAAATCGAATTGGAAAAAATAAATAAAACAAATGTACACAACAGAAATAAATTAAATGATGCTTGTAAACCAGAGCTGAGCCCTATGTAAAAAAATGTATACAATCAAGTAAGATCTATCTGTCAGCCTGGTTACATTAATTCAAATTCAATGTGGGGGCTCAGAGACTCCTTGAGATTCCCCCCAGACTGTTCTTCAGAGTGTGGGGTCATACAAAGGTGAGCTCTCACTACCTTAGAAGGTTAAGTCATCAGCATTCACAGTCTTGAACTAGTGTGGGGTGTGTGCTCTGGATGACCAGCAACGTCACAAAATATTTCATTCTAGGTTTTAGAATAACCCCACCCCATAAACAACCCCCTATTTACTCGGCCCCATCATTGTATGAATTACCTATTAAAGAGCACAAGTAAGATAAATAGTTTTTTCCTCAACCCTTCTCACATCAATCAAGGCTTTTATGTGAACCCTTCTTTCTTAGGTCTATTAGATCATGTTAATTCATTAAAGTCAAACAGTTACTGCTCTCTTTGTGTGGGCTTAATGGTGGCACAAGGTGTAATGCCTGCAATTTGTTAGCCTCTTCTTTATGCTTAGGGCTTTTTAACGTTCTTTTCTTTTAAATATGTTTTTGATGTAAAAACGGGAGAACGTTAAGTTAAAGTTAGTTCCATGTAGCATAATTATAATTTCTAAAGGTCAGTATAATCAGTTTTACTGCAACAAACTGAATATATAGGCATACATTAAACAAACCATTAAAATGACATTGTCATGATATTTTCTGTTATGTAAATTTTGATCAATCAGTTTGACATTTTTACATTTAACAGGTTGTTTTTCATTTTTCAACCCCTATTAACCTCCATCATGTTTCCTTTACCCACTGATCTCAAAGATAATCAGCCACACACACTCTCTATAACACATTTACAATCAAACAAACACAGACACAGTCAGAGCTGTTAGTGAGCCAAACCGTATGCCGTAATCCCTTTGTATTCACAAACCTATCCAAACAAACAATGTGTCCCACCCCCCTGCACACCAGACCTAGGTCACCTGCTAACCCTGAATTATAGTTTAAATAGTGACTACCTAATCAAGTGAAAATTAAAAGCACACAGACACAAACCAAAGGATGAAGGTCAAAACTATGTGCCAATGTGTGAATATAACAAGTCAATTCAAGAAAGCTTTATTGGCATGATTATACAACAAAATATGAAACAAAGTGCCATAAGCACACAAATGATGCTAGACATTTTCTTAGAACTAACTTTTATTTTTGTTTGTGCCATTTTAGCTGTTACTTCTAACCAACTGATGTCAAGATCATACTGACACACATATGTGTGAAGTCAGTTTCACTCAGACATAGGTGTCCTTGCAGAGTAACCACTGTAGTTCCATTACATTAACTATGGACATGTTCCACTGAGGTTTAAAAACCAGAAAGTGTCCAAATATGTTTTGTCTCTATTTTTAATAATAGGCTTTGTGGAAGACCCAGGACTAGGTGGAGAGATTACATCTCCACACTGGCCTGGGAAGATGTTAATGTGGCTCGGGATAGGGAAGTTTGGGGCCCCCTGCTGGAGCTGCTGCCCCCGCGACCCGACTTCGGATAAGCTGTTGAAGATGGATGGATGGAGGCCATTAGGCCTCTAATTTACATACATATAACTTACATTGAATTGAAACTAAATTCCATATATATATAGACATTTTTGTTAAAAATTAATTCTAAACACAATAGGCTAAACTAATTTTTTGAATTTTCTTGTTATATGGGATGTTTAGCTTCAAAGGTGTTTTTGTGCTGTTTTTCTTAAGTACATGCCACATGGTTGGATATTTTGTTATATTGTGTAATAATGACGTTCATTAATTTTCAAGTGTGGCTTAAGTGTCCAAATACTTTAAAGGGACCACAGTATGTCACACAAAATCCATCTTTTTACTCAAATCTCCCAATACTGACTTCTACAACCCCTAATTCCTCCTTCTCAAGCTAAGATGATAAGTGATCCCTCCTCTATGTTTGCTTGGAAGAGACAATGCCCAACATGATGTTTGTTCAACATCATCAATCTCACAGGACATCCATCACATAAACAAAAGATGAAGTGGGCAGAGGACTATGTTTGTGAAATGTTTGCTTACTCTCTAGAGCTCTTTTCTATCTTTAACCTCCATTTATTTCCAGACCTCTATGTTCTCTTGATGACTGCTGAGCGAAAACACCCACAGAGATACAAGTGCAAATGGAGCACACAAACTGAGGTGTGGGGGTGATCGTATGGAATTGTGATGATAGGAGAATTCTTTACATTTTACTTCATGTGTTTTCCAGCAGGGAGGTCTAAATTGTATTAAGTGTTCTGCTTGCTGCTTTTCTTCAAAGAGGAAATATAAGAAGCAGGATGATTCTGTTGCTTATTATATGGTATCTCAGGCAATTGCAATGCTCAGAGTTAGATTACCCAAAAATCAAGACATTGCTCTTTTTTCCAATCAATGAAAATGAATGGGGACTGAGGTTATCTGTCCCTAACATCTCCTTTAGTGTTACTTGGAAGAAAGAAAGTCAGGTTTAGAGCAACATAAGGGTAAGAGTAAACTATGACATAATTTTTTTATTTTGGGGTGAACTGTCCCTTTAATGAATTCTCAAATTAAGTTTCACTTGCTTTTTGACCCCTAAATGTATTTTGTTGACTGTGGATGTACTTTTTGTTACAGGAAAACATGAAGTCTGCCTCTGTAAAGTGGGATTTTGAACAAACAATTCCTGTGGCAATTTATAAACAGGCGGTCAAAGCCCTAATCCATTCCAAATGGATGTTCTTGAGCGTTACATTAACCTGTTAATCCTCAGTCTGTCTTTGTGAGGGGGCTGGTGGGTTTAAACTCAATTAACCTGAATACACAATTAACCTGAATGGTCCATACTGGGTCATGATTGGCTAAAACCTGAAAAAGCCTCAAAACCCTCAACCAAATGAGGATATAATTCAAGAGATGCACTTTTTTATAGTGCTCAGTATGGCTGTCTTTGCCATAAAAACTTCACCTCTTATAAACCAATGATTAACTACTGTCAGAAAGAAAATATTATTGCAACTTTAATTTACACACTCAGTCTATCATAATATATCATCCCAACTTCAATAGCCATGCTTGAAAGGTAAATTATATTTGTCTATTTAAAGCAACTTTGCACAAATTTGCCCATATTTGAATTTTGGTTCTATAACATGTACAGCAAGTGAGTTGCTAGATTTTATGATGAAAGTGTAGATTAACCCACTCATAGTGGTTAGTCATAAAACACAAAAACATTACTTGGGTAAAGTGTGGGAGAGGTTCAAATCTAGCCGAGATTGTTGTAGACCACATCAGGTTGAGCTGACCATGTTCTGGGAAGACCAACAAGATTATAGCTAGCACCTGCTCCAGATCTTCAAACCAGCCGATGTGACCTGCTGGTCTGACAATTAGTAACGGAACAGGGACTGCGAAGATCCCATGAATAAAGCAAGCCCAACAGCTCAGTTGGATTGTTTATTACAAAACAGTCATAATGTGCTTTAGATAGATTTTGTCAATTTGTGTTGTGCACTTTTCCTATACTAAGTCAGTTTGACACTCCCAACTGAAAAGGGCACGCTGTTCCTACTGTAATTGTGTATTACAGATGTGCAACTCAAATAAAGCATTATGATTATTTGTAGTATTTGAATACATCTGTTATATGAACCTGCAACAATCTGATTATGCACCTTTTATTTTAGCCAGCACTAATGCTTTAAATAGGATATCCAGTGAACAGAGGTTGGCTAGTAACACATTTCCAAATGTCAAAGTGTCATCTTTCAGACAGTATTGGACAGAGAAGACCATGTCAAAGTTATTGACCTATGTCTATATTTGTAAGTACACCATCTCTGATCTGCAACAGTAGTAAAATGCATATTATGATTATTGTTTTGCCTGGATAAAGCAAAGCAATAAAACTGAGAGCTGTAATCAATGTTTATGGAAATCTGGGGAAAGGCTGTGTCTATGAAAAGAGATAAGACATAAAACACAGCACGAACACTACAAATCTCAAAGATAACATCACCGCGGTATGGCATCAACCCAGTTTGTGCATAACTAATGGTAGGCCTTTATAACAGTATTGTCTACTGCCATCGTGTGGCGTACAGATGAAAAACACCAGGGATTTTACAAAAACGGATGTTTGACCCATTCCGGCACCCGTCAAGTTGCCGTAAAACTAGACGTGTACTTTCTTACAACATTGTTGTTATGTAGTTTCATCAGAATTGGGAATCGCGCTTTTACATCTTCACACAGACGTCACTGATAACCAGCGTCCGTTATTAGTTTAATTGTTTAACACAAAGTGATGTATTCAAGATATAATGTCGTCGGATTTAATGTTCGTGAATTCATCGCTGATGAATAAGGAAGCGGAGGAGGATATTTCCATCGATCAGGATGAAGAGTGGGGTAAGAAACACTTACTGAAATATCTACGACAGCGCATTAGCCGCGGGTACACGCGAACACCACTTATATTTAAGATACACATTTGTCTTTAGTTGCTGAACATTCCAATATTTTTGGACTGTATCGTAATGATATAGCTTTTAAACACGTCAATTAAAACTGGTTTAGGTTTGTTTGTTTAACTGGTTAGTTAATACACAGGTTTAGGTGTATTACTATATTAAAGGGTGTGAATTAGGGTTAGGTTTACCTTAATTTGAAGTAAATGCTATTGCCTCTTTCTGCAAATTAGAAAAACAAGATGTGTATGACTTACTTTCATCTGCTGAACACAAAAAACTATTTTTAGAAGAAAATCTCAGATCTGTTGGTCCTCACAATGCAAGTAAATGGGTACCAACATTTTGAAGCTTCAACATTAGATAAAGGCAGCATAAAAGTAATCCATACCACCCCAGTGGTTAAATCCACATCTTACAAAACAATATGATAGGTGTGGTGAGAAGCAGATCAATATTTAAATCCTGTTTCACTATAAATCTTCACTTTCACATTCTTCTTCATTTGTTTTTTGGCAGTTTGCAGTCTTTATGCATATCGCCATCTATTGGGCAGTGAAGAGAATTTATAGTAAAAAAGCAGTTAAATATTGTTCTGTTTCTCACCCACATTAACATATCACTTCTGAATATATAGATTTAACCACTGGACACTCTTTTATTCTGCCTTTGTGCTTTTTGGAGCATCATATTTTTGGTTACCATTTACTTGCATGTATTGTTCTATGGTGCTACAGAACTGAGATTTTCTTCTAAAAATCATTGTTTGTGTTAAGAATTAAAAAAAAGGCTCATCTGTGATGGCATAAGGGTGGGTAAATGATTCTAGAATTTTCACTTCTTGGTGAACTATTCCATTAATGCTTATCTGATGACAGTCTAGCTTAATGCCAATAAAGCATTTTGCCTTGTTTTGTTTTTCTGTCTCTTGCTTGTATAGACTTCAGTTTGTTTGATGATCTTGGGGAAGCCGGTGAGCTCTTGGATGCACTGGTGGAAAGTGTCGGCTATGTAAGTAAAACTGCCTACAATGGCAACTGATCAAAATATTTTAGCTCTGCTGCACAGAAGCGTTTAGACATGATTAGATAGATTTATCGTTGGTTTTTAGTGCATTAAAAAAAACTCATCAGGCATTTGCAAGTTTTCATTTTAACAGTCCTTTTGGATTTTTAAGCAGCTTTGACCAATGTTTAGGAAGAAACTTTAAGAAGTTTAAGAATAAATGGAAATGGGGCCTGGGTATCTCAGCGAGTAAAGATGGTGACTACCACTCCTGGAGTTGCGAATTCGAATCCAGGGTTTGCTGAGTGACTCCAGCCAGGTTTCCTAAGCAACCAAATTGGCCCGGTTGCTAGCTAGGTAACCGCCTCATGATCGCTATAATGTGATGCATGGATGCCATGGAGAATAGTTTGAAGCCTCCCGACACGCTATCTCTCTGCGGTAACGCGCTCAACAAGCCACGTGATAAGATACGCGGATTGATGGTCTTATATGCGGAGGCAACTGAGATTAGTCCTCCGCCAGCTGGATTGAGGCGAGTCACTACACCACCACGAGGACTTAGAGCGCATTGGGAATTTGACATTCCAAATTGGGGGAAAAAATAAGAAGAAATGGAAATAACTGGATTTTTCCTTCTTTAGGAAACCTATGCACAAAACCTGAAATTTGACAATGAGCACCCAGTATGGAACTCCGATGCCTGGGGAGATAATGTCAGCCCTCGATCAGGTACTGAAATTTACCATGCTTTGACTGCACTGTATTTCTCTGTTGTCAGTCAATTTTCAATGGCTGTAGCTACACTGAATTGAGAAACTTTATTTTTATGTGAAATCATCAAATGTCTCTAGCCAACATTTGTTAATATTATATAATAGAATATGTTTTAATATTCTGCAGACATAAGACATCAGTGTAGTCAGAGATCACATTGAAATGTTTTTTGCATTAAACCTGGAAATAAACATTTAATTGTAGGATTTTAAAAATGTAAAAATGTTGAAGGAATATTTCAAATTCTGCACTATTGCATGTCCACTAACAATTATTCTGATAATCGATTAATCGAACGATTATTAGAACGATTACTCGACTATTCTGCGATTATTGCGATGATTAATCATTAGCTTTTAACCGATTATTCAGCTTGTGCCCCTGCTTAAAAGGTTGGATTAAATATGCTTGCTCACAATAAAGAGGAAAAATCTTATTTTAACAATACCTTTAAATGACATTTACTGAATTAAAGGGAGAGAAAAATACTTTTATTAAGTTTAATTCAGTAAAGAAATTCACTGTAAAAAAAAAACTTATCATCAAGTGTTTTTATATTGTTTTCCATTTGAAATTGTCTAAAAATCCTTAAAACAAGATACATTTACTTGAGAAGCAACATATAAGATAGTTAGACTTCAAAAGAATGTATCTTAAATATAAGTGTTTTTTTATACATGTATTTTTTCACTTTGTTATACTTTTATAAAAAGTAAAGAAAAATTTACTTACATTCAAAAAGCAAGTCTAAATATCTTATATGCTGCTTCTCATGTGAATGCATCTTTTTTTAAAGGATTTTTAGATATTTTAAAATATTAGTATTTTTAATATTCTATTCAACATTCTCAGATAACAATTATTTCTTCTGCAGTATAGCTGCTAAAGAAAATGTACATTGTTTTAAATGAGTTTTAGATATTTTTAGTGGAAAACAATCTAAACCAAATCATAAATGTATTTTGTTGCAGTGTATAAAGGGTTGAAGCCTTTCTCTCTCACCTTTCTGTTCACTTCAATCCATCCTTAACTCTTATTAATAAAGCTGTGTATTGCCAATTTTCTTCATGATAAGAAATGCACAGTGACAGACTTTATGATTCAGTAAGTCACAAGCCATCGCGTTATAATCTAACTTAAGCAAGTGCGGGCTCGAGGAATGAGCGTCCCCGTGACAGAGTGTGTATCAGCCAGTGCAGTTTCAATCTCTCCCCCTTAGATCAGGGCATTTGCGCAACTCACAGAAGAGGTGCTGACCCCACAGAGAAATGCTAGAGTCGGAGTTTGTAGTTAATTACATGACCTGCTTCCAAATTATTTTAACTTTAATAAAGCTTTAACGCTTTAAAACTGCATTTAAAATGTAATACCGGTGTGTTTCCTTTAAAGAGCTCCGACTCCACTTATTCCACAATGAGAGTGCGTCTGTATTTACTTATTTAGTGTTTTTGGATAATTCCCTTGTACTTTGTGATGTACATCACCTGAAGCTGTTTGGAAAGTTTAGAGTGCATCTGGACTGTGATCTGTGTAATTCTTCCTCTCCTCATTCAGACGCGAGCCGCAGTGCTGCTCTCGCGTGCAATGTGATCTCATGTTACGTTAAATGAGATTAAACGACTATTCGACAATGAACATTTTTGTCGACTACTTTTTATTGTCGACGTTGTCGATAATGTTGACTAATCATTTAATCCCTAGTCACTAATCAAATGTAAGCAATGTGGTTTTGAAGGTGTCTGCTCTCAAAACATACAAAAAGTAATTTAATACAGTAACTCTGGGGCATGCCACTGTGATCCTTCTATGTTGATTTGCAAGGATGCTATGTTCTATGTAAGAGATCTGATTTCAAGGTGTTGGCCATCCCTTTTGTCTCTGCTCTCACAGATGGGGATGTAACAGTGGACTCACTCTCACCCAACCACACGCTTAGTTCAGTGTCCTCACCAGCATCAGTGGAGCCTCAATCACCATACTCTGCACACGTGAGTCAAACTCCATCCCCAAATCTTTAAGCATTTCTGCCCTCAGGAATTAGCATATGAATTGTCAGGGTGATTTGTAAAGATATTTTTGCGTTGCTGTTGCCTCCTTACTGTTTACATATACTGATAAAGTGCCCACTGTTTTGTTGTGTAGTCAACATACACACATTGGCCATTGAACGATGGCCAATATAAATATTGATATAGCCTTTACATAGTACAATTTGATATGGGCAAACAAGACACAAAAACCTGGAAATAAATATGTATTTTACACTTTAAAGAATGAAAACATACTGTATGATAATATAAAATATGAAAATAACAATAAAAAATGAAAACAGAAAGTGTACGTTATGCTGAAGAATTGTCTGTAAACAAGGCTGTCAGTAGTTTGTGCAAAATTTGGCCAAATATCAGCCAATAATCTGGCCTGAAAAATATGGACAGTATGTCTATCACCGCTCTTTTTATCATGTTCGAGAACTAATAGGTCTTGATTCATTAAAAAAAGACAGATTCTCTGTATTTTAAGCATTTGCTTAATAACCTAAACTGTCAGATGCCCATCCAGTGTCCAGATGGAGTGTGTTTGGGCTGCACTGGGTCTGCCAGCTGCACTGGTTCAGAGGTCAAGAGGACACAGACACAAATATACACCCATGTGAATTAGGTGTCTAATTAAGACTTCGTGTGCTAACAAATGTCTTATTCGCCTCTTAGCACATCATCAAACTAATTAATCTGTCTCTCGTTTATGTTTTCAGTCTCATTTTGGAATATGTGTGCTGACAGTTCAAGGTGTATTAGCAAAATCACACAGTGTCTCTCGAATCTTTCTCAAGGTTCAAAGAACAACTTTAGTTCCACTATCACACCAACACGTTGTTCCAGTGAAAACGTGTACCTTCGGAACGATCCAAAATCTCAATGTTACCCCACAGTCTTGTGATGAGAAGAACAAAAGAAAAGTCTTAAAGTCTTAATTTGCCCTTCCACAAAATAAGGCCTTAAAAAGGTCTTAAATCGGAGCAAAAAGGCTTTAATTCATATGGTCATGGCATTAAATGTTGTATGAGGGATTGTTTTCTTGTTGCGTTTACGTGGGGTGACCAGACATCCCATTTTGAAGAGGTGTGTCCCAGTGTCCAGACAAGTCTCTAATCATTGTAATTATGTCCTGGTTTCAGCTGGTAGGCTCATCGATTTAGTTTTTTTTCTACTTCCATTTGATGTACTCATTTTCCTTCTCGCTATTGTCTTTGGTGTCGTTTGCAGAGAAGAGAAGCAATTACGAAGCGTTTCACGTTGATTTGACGATACTTTAATTCTTTCCCGCAAATCTGCTGAAATGTATCTGGATACCATGGCAATGACGTCACACGTTTGGCGTGCACTCTTTGTCATCCTGTCAGTCAGCACAAGTAGAAATGCACCAATAAAAAATGTGTTTTCAACAACGAGCTGAAAGAAGCCTTTCTTCGTGTAGCACGTGAATATAAGCGAGTGTTTTTCTGTAATGTTCATTTCCCCATGAGCACGGAGGTAAATCAGACAATGTCACATTTAGACAGCAGTACTGCACTTTTTATGTAGTACAAGCACTAAGTGTGGGGTTGTATTTTGAATTTGTGGATACAATGTTGTGAATGTTTTGTTAAAATGTGTACCTGACATTACAAGTCATTTCATAAATACACATGCAATATGACATCATTTGGATAGGATAGGCTACATGGAATTTGTACATTAAAAAAAAAGCTAAAATGTGGTTAAATCGTGAAAAAACTAAATCTAAAATAAACTATATAGCCTATACTCTTATGTGCTGAAGTTTGCATAACCTTTTTGTTTTGGTAAGTTTCCACACCCCTTTCAGAATGTATTCAAATAGCCTTTTACAAATAGAGATTTTATTTTTTATGTAGTACTGCCCTTCAAAAGCTACATAACACAAAATGTACTCTTATTTACACATCATACTGTTCAAAAGTTTTCACCCCTTGGTTCCCTCTTGTTACCTTCTTGAGCATCAATAATTGTTTGCACCATTTGTTATAGTTGCGTATTAGTCCATCAATTGTCATCATATATAGCCACTTTTGGGAAGAACGCAAATGTGCAGAAGATGCAGAGAAACCAAAAATGTTACTGTAGTTGGGTGTTTATCTTAAGGAAATTGGACATCTTCACTGCTCAGGACAAAGCAGGGATTCATGAACAATTATAACACAAAGAGTCATTGATCATCGAGAACGCAACACACCATATTAGAAACCAAAGGAATGTAAACTTTTTAACTGGATCATGTGTGTAAATTCAGTTACTATATTGTCGTGTGGAATATATGTGAGGATGTCAAAAAGCTTCTTTGGGGTAGTTCTATATAAAAACAAAATACAATTTTTATGATCCCTCATCTAAAAGAATATCTTAAATTTAGCCTCATAAAACCTGCAGAAACCCTGTTACCTTTATTTACCGTTTTAGGATGAAACGCTGTCTCCAGTGTCCTGGCATTCTCAGCCCTCCCCGCTGTCTGTCTGTTCTGACTCGAGCGGTTGTGCTGAACCACCCTTTCAGAAGAAGCCACCCAAAAGGACCAATCAGGCAACAAAAGGTCGGCTCTCATCTACATTAATGTGGCATTACTGAAAACTAGTTTCCTCATTTGAATAATTTGTTTTCTAATCTCATTTTATTCGGAGTGAAGTTGATTAACATTACTGTTGTTCTTACAGCAAAGCCTGTCCATTTATCTAAGAGACCCATTCATATGGCTTCCATACAGCCTAAACCGTTCATCACTGCTGCAGCCCCTCTTCAGGCTAAGACCATCATCATCCAACCTCTCCAGACTACAGTTCTACCTGTGGTGAAACCTGTCACCATTCAGCCAGCACCCCCTGCAGGTGAGCGGGGAAAAAATACTTCTTTTTTTTTACGCTTTAAAATAAAATTCAGCTATAGAATGAGCGGATCATATTTTCTCTCCAATCTTTTTCTCTTCATTTACAATTTGGGTTAGTTAACTTTTAGTTAACAGTTAACCCATATCATGCTATATTCCAGCACTCTGTTCATGTATACAAAAACCAGCAGATGGCACTAAGTATAAAGTTTTGAAGGGATGGATGTTTTATTGGTGTTTGTTTGCTAGTATGTATTAATTCTGAGGCTGAGCTTTATAGAATTATGAATGTTTTAATATATAATAAAAACAATTTTTTAAGGTTGCTAGAGAAATCTGATAATTTCTCTATTTGCAGTACAAATTAGTGGGTTCATTTTTACTGTAGAGAATATTAATTTGTTGTGATCGAGCAGAATTGGAAAAAAAAACTGCTGATAAAATAGGCAGCCCTGTGTATTGTCTTGAGTGTAATAAGCTACGGCTGTCAGGCATCAGTTTCCTCTAGCAAGCTCTAGTATCCGTTTCCATACTGCCAATATAAACATCTGCCTCACACACCTGGAAGCACCAGTACAGCAGAAGATAAGAGTAGCTTCATGTCGGTAATCCTATCATGTAAGCATCTTGTCTGGAGCACTAAAGAGACTTATTGTTACAAATCTCTGTACTTTAGTGTGTGCAAACAATTGCTTCTCACTCATTTTTTGAAAATGGTATGATAGAATGAGGCCTAGCATGTCAGTGCAGTTTAGTTTATGAATGTTACGTCACACAGAGCATCACGGAATTGTACCCAAACTTTTTTTTAATCAACATCAACATGCTCGTGCTGAAGGGAAAGTGTATATTTGAGGTATTCTGACTGATCATCATTTAAATAGATTTTTTTACGAGTATCACCACAATCATCCTTTTACCTAGTTCCTTTCAAAGGGTTGTGACAAATGAATTTTTAAAAGTACAGATGTAGTAGATGTAGTCCCACAGTTAATATGAGGTCATTAAATCTACAGTACATTATAGTAGTTATAAAAGAATCAGCAAAATGCTCTTACATAAAAAGGGTGTTAGGGAAGAGTATAGCATACCACTGCAGGACTTCAAGTAAAGTTTATTGTCATTCCAGCCATGCGCAATTATACAGTGGAACTGCAATTTACAGACATTACAATAAACACTTGTAAACATCACTCTGAGCAATGCAATTACTTATGTAATCAGTTCAGTTTGTAGACAATAAACTGTAAATAATAATCGTTAAAACAAAAAAACATTGGATGTCAGGGATATTTGTATGTATGTATCAGGATACATGCATTCAGTTTTTCATAAGTATTTTATGTCAGCTACCCATAAACTTAATGAACCCATTTGTGTGAAAAAATTTGGAATTACTCTTTGAACTGATTGCATTCTGCTTCAGTAATTACTTTCCTTTCTGACAAACCACAGAGTTTTGATGCAAGTGGTTATTTTGCAGTTTGTCGAAGAAGTCAGTGGGTGACTAAGAAATTGAACTCGTTGAGAATGTCTCCTGCAGGGGAGTCGCTGTCAATTTCTCTCATTTAACTCCACTCCAATAGCAACACGTCATGTGCCATAAACCGAGGCACTATTTTCAGAGAGTATTTATATGGAGGTCAGTGAAAATAAAGGTAAAATTACAACAAACTGGATTTCCTAGCCTTCAAAAATATCCTTTTTTAAAATGTATATATTGACTTATTTTTCTGCCACTTATTTTTTATTTAGTGAATAACCGACATATCCACCAGGCCGATTTAAGCCTTTATTTTGCAATTTTGTGATTATCTTCATTTGGCTTATAACCGTGTTCACTTGGCCGATTAACAGAAGTGTTATATTTCTCTTTGTGTCACTTCCAAAATCTACCATTGATTTGTCAGGGGATAGACGTTTTTTGTATTATTTCATCTTAAATCGAATTTGAGTAAATATTGTCAAAAAATATGTTTGGCTGTCTGCCAATCTCGCTACACATCGGAAACGCCTATATCTGTCGACCACTTATTTCATTTTGTGTGCATTGTATAGATGCTTTTGCAATAATATATGAAAAGTAATCATGGCAATCAAGTACTTTTGAAATCGAAGTTGAATGCAGTCAGGTTTTAGATTTTGACTATGTCTATGGTGTTCTCTTGTGCAGGTCGACCAATGTTGTTATCTCAGCCAACTCAGGTTGTCCAGCTCCAGGCACCTCAGGCAGTAGCCACACGTGTTGTGGTCACAGTGCCAACATTGGACAGACCTCCTTCTGTTTTTGCCCCGGTGACAGCTGCTCCAGTGGTCCCCATGACACTTCAGAATACCACACTTGTGGACGATGTAAGTTGTGAGTTTTGACTGCCAGAAATCTAGATGCATTCTGAGATGCTATTCTTTTCACCACAGATGTACAGAGTGGTTATCTGAGTTACCGTAGACTTTATCAGTTTGAACCAGTCTGCCCATTCTCTATTGACCTCTCTCATCAACAAGGTGTTACCATCTGCAGAACTGCTGCTCGCTTGTTTTTTTGTCACCATTTGGAGTCATTTCTTGAGACTGTTGTGCGTGAAAGTCTCAGGAGATCAGCAGTTACCGAAATGCTCAAACCAGCCTGTCTGGCACCAACAATCATCCATGTGATTATCTAACCAGCCACTCATGTGGCAGCAGTGCAGTGCATAAAGTCATGTAGATACGGGTCAGGAGCTTTAGTTAATATTCATATCTATCATCAGAATGGGGAAAATCTCAGAGATGCTATTCTTCTCACCACAATTGTACAGAGCAGTTATCTGAGTTACCATAGACTTTGTAAGTTGGAACCAGTCTGGCCATTCTCTGTTAACCTCTCTCATCAACAAGGCATTTCTGTCCACTGTAATGCCATTACATCTTTAATGCAGTAATATTTAATGCGATCTAGCTTTCTTAAAGTTCAAATACAAATACAAACTCTGAAACTGGCATTTCTCTGTGTGGTCAGCACCTCTTCTATTAGCTGCGCGAAGTGTCCCTATCTAAGGGGGAGAGATTGAAACTGCATCCCTCAAGCGTGCATGCTTGCTGCAGCTAGATTATAACGTGATGGCTCGTGACTTATTGTATCGAAATGCAGTATATGTGTCACTGTGCATTTCTTACCATGTAGAAAATTGGCAATATGCAGCTTCATTAATAACAGAGAGTTTGTTTTTTGTGACTTAAAGATGGAATGAAGTGAACAAAAAGGTGAGAGAGGGTAGTCTACGCTCCATTGTACACTGAAACAAAATACATTTTTGATTTGTTTTTGTTTAGGTTGGTTTCCAATATAAATATCTAAAACTCCTTTAAAACTATGTTTACTTTAGCAGCTATATTGTAGAAGAAAAAATTGTTATCTGAGAATATTGAATATAATAAAAAAATACAAATGTATTAAAATTAGAGGTCGACCGATATATCGGTTTTGCAGATTAATTGGCACAGATAACTATTTCTGGAACTATCGGTTATTGGCAAAAATCCACCCCGATAATTTTCCCCCATTGTGTCCCGCTGTGTCTGGTGCTGGAGCGGCTGGGAAGGGCGCGTTGTCATTATATAGTATGAGAGTGGCCTCTAGAGGCGAAAATAAAAACTATCACTGATGCCTCGTGGTGGTTGTTTTGACACGTGAGACTGCACGTTGAATGCAGCGGAACATTGCACAGAGTTGAACAATGCAGATTTAAAACACCAACAACAAAAAGGTTGGTAAAACAGGACACATTTCATATCATTATAAAGTAATTAATTTCTTGAATAGATGCTGCATTAATAGAGAACAGCTGTATGTTTGCAGACCAGGCTGAGAGGACGCTAACATTAAAGCTAACCTCAAAGCCAAACAAATGTTTAAATAAAATGTATTACCATCTATTTGCATTAGTTTATATCCAGTCATGTTTATGCTTGAATGTTTAAAGGTAGTGAGAGATTTGAGAAAAAAATGTTCATGCAGTCAAGCGAAACATATAATCAAATCAGAAACACATCTGAATTTAATAAAAAAAAAATATCCTCAAATTAATACGTATTTTTGTCATTTTGATTCGATAATCATCAAGTGATCTCTCTCTGTGCGTGTGTGAGCGCGTGTGTGTGTGTGTGTGTGTGTGTGTGTGTGTGTGTGTGTGTGTGAGAGAGAGAGAGAGAGAGACACGAGTTTCTCACGGAGAATTTAAAGGAGTGTAACAGCGCAAAATACAAGCAAAAATATCACTGAATCTTATAGAAGCGTTAATTAAAATCTTAAGACATTGCAATTCACTATTTGCCTTAGATCTCTCAACAGAAGAGAAGTGATCATTGTCTTGGTTTTAGGGTAATAAAGAGCGTTTACCTCAAGCTTTTCATGAGAAGAGAAACCTTACAGCATGTCAAATATAAAATATAGCATGTAAAATGCTGTGTACGTACTGTTCATTGTTAGTTGATGTTAATTTCAACGTTTACTGAATACATTTAAAAAATGGAAAGTTATATCTCATTAGTTAATGCATTTACCTTATTGTGTAGTGTTACTACACATTTGATCTGTAATATTTTATTCATATTTTAATTATTTTCAGATGGCAAAGGCTTTAAAGAAAGTACCAGTGTGGGAGTATTTTACTGAAGTGTCGCCAGGAAAAGCACAGTTCAGTAGTAGTTAATGCACCCAACATGTGGAGTAATCTCAAGAACAACCATCCAGCAGTTCAGTTTGGATGTATATCTTTTATTTACTTTAATATTTATTAATATAGTTCATATATTAATATTTATATATTTATTTTATTTAAAAAAAAAATACAAAACATTTTTATGGTCCAGTCAGTACTTTTTTATTTTTGTAATAATTTTCAGCATTATTTTACTTTAAATCTTGATTTTTCGTTCAGTATCACTTTTAAAAACTGTCGGCCGATTAATCGGTTATCGGCTTGTCTTCCCAACTTAGTTATCGGTATTGGCAAAATCCTATATCAGTCGACCTCTAATTAAAATATCTAAAAATCCTTTTAAAAAAGATACATTCACATGAGAAGCAGTATATAAGATATTTAGACTTGCTTTTAGAGAATAGATCTTGAATATAGGTATATTTTGTCTTTACTGCACTCGCAGAAGTATAACCAATTGAAAAAAATACACTTGTATCCAAATTACACTTATTTTTATCTATTAAAACAAGTCTAAATATCTTATATGTTGCTTCTCGAGTAAATTTATTTTAAGATAATTTTAAATGGAAAATGAGACAAAAACTCTTGATTACAATAGGATTTTTTGCAGTGAATTTTTTACTGAATTGAACTTAATAAAAATATTATTTTCTTTTAATTCCCTGAATATCATTTAGAGGCGTTTTTAAAAGATGATTTTGTCCTCTTTATTGTGAGCAAGCGTATTTAATACAACCTTTTAAGCAGGGGCACAAGCTGAATAATCGGTAGATTAATCGATTATCCAAAGAATCATTAGTTGCAGCCCTACTCCCTAATAGCTGGTTAAAGATCTTTGGGCTGATAATCCACTAGTGTTTTCTTAGATTATGACAACAGTAACATTCATCATTAAATACATAGACTATATAATTTAGTTTACTGTAATCTGTTGGAGATTATTTCATTATGTATACATACAGACAACATTGTGTGTGAAAATACTTGCATACCACTAGTCTCTGACTTTTTCCTATATAAGAGAATTTCACTTTAAAATATACCTCAGACTTGCCAGTAAAAGCGATTGGAAAAGAAATCAGTGTCAGTGTAATAGAGTAACTTGCAATTATCGAAGTAAGAATTGCTTGTGGTGTTATTTGTATTTAAAGTGCAGATGTGTATAATTTCAGTGTTGAAAAGATTCAGTAAAATAATTATTAAATCGATGTCTATTCCTTGTGTATGTGCTAAAGAACTTTAAACTGCTGTGTGTAATTTATTTAAATGTTAAAATACTTACAATCCCTAAATCTACACTCGGCAGTCTGCAGCGTGAACGCCAATTAAGGTTGACTTTCTGGAAACATTTGAACAATGGCAAATGGGGAAGTGTTTGGGAGGCCTGTGTAGGAACAGCCAGTATTTTTGCAATTTGTATCCACATATTACATACACCCCACAACTTCAAATAAATGGGGAGAACAGGAAAGATAGAAAGGGAACAAGAGTACAGACAAGACAAAATGATGCAATGGACCTGGTCTTGCTTTGATAGCATTTACTCATCAAATGTTTCCTTAATGAAAAGCATGTGTTCTTCCACTTGTGCTGTCCTGACCTTCAGCTAAAAGCCCTACATAGACGTGGGAAATTACTTTGTTTATAGTTGGGAGAGAGAGAGTGCTGTTGTAATGGTGGTAGAATGAGAACTCTAGGTGAGAAATGCATGCGTTTCTAGTGGATTTGGCAGTAATGGCACTTATCTGGAAGACATTTCATTTTCTTTTTCTTTTTGTCCTACAGATTCTCCAAGGTGTAATTGCTAGCCATACGTATATTTTACAGGACATTGACATTCTTATTATACTAGGACATGTTGGCTTTGAAAAACAATGGCAAATAATTTTCTTATTCTTAGAGGCCACCATCAGTCTCTTACCACAAAGACGGATTAACCACTGGGCCGATTGGGCTGTTGCCCAGGGGCCTCTAAACCCAAAGGGCCCTGAGCTCTAAATCAATTCTTTATTTAATTATTTATTTTGAGATATCTATTATAAATCCACGTAAATGTCAGACTTGTGTGAAATACCATTTGTTCGGCCGAATGCGTGCTGGACAACAGCAGAGCGAGCACAAACACTCGAGTGAGTGCTCAGGGAATCTGCATCTCACAGGTGCAGTGCATTTATTTGATGGAATACATAGAACAGTGTCTGATTTACAAAACGCTTCCAAAGATAAGGTGCAGTTTACCCTGGCTGTGTACAAAGCTGATGGTTTAAATTCATGTAAGTGACAGATTCATGCAAAAGTATGGAGGAATTTTCAGTATGGATGTTTAAGTCGAGCATGCATTTAATGTTTAATGAGAGATGCCTTAATATCCTAAATATGTGCATGGTAACTTTTTTGTAATATTTAGTTAAATGCAAGAGTTCACTGTGGTGAGCATGTTGGAACCGAGCGGCATCTGGGCAGAGGGAGGCCATTGTGGCGTGTAGATGAAAGTAATTCGCCACTTATCATCCTGGCCCCTCTCTGCCCAGATGCCGCTCGGCTCCGCCATGCTCACCACATACACGAATGATTATTGTGTTTGTCGGGAGTCAGACTCATTATTAAAGAAAGTTTATTGCCATGGATGCATCAATGCACAGTGAGCAATGAGCCTAAATAGCACAATACATAGATCTTCTAATGTTATAATCTCATTAAAGTCAAACAAATATAATCTCTGTCACTGCCTGCAACATAGAAGGCCTTTTCTTAATAAATGGAAAATACGTAATTCTGCCCAGGCAGGTTCAATTTCCACGAGGCAACGAATGCTGCGGTTTATAGGACTTCTTCGGAATGCTTTGATTTTTAAGTGATTCAGCATTTAACTTGTGTAATTATTCTCTGCACACCAGAGCAAAAGGGTGGAAAAACATTGGCTCACCGTTTATCAAGTGCTGAAACTTTGCCAGGTGAAAAACAATCTGGAATCATGTGTAAGAGTCATGTTAAGTCCTCTTTGCAACTTGAAATTCCAACAGAATGTCGATTTGTGACACAGCGCTGAAAAAGCTTGATGCAGCACAACAAATTGTGGAACAGAACACAAGTGTCTCGAGATGTGTTCATAAATATTAAAGTTATTTTTAACTGAATGCCGTGTCTAAAAAATGCGACTGTCCTGAGTTGTGGCATGGCGCAACGATCAAAGGCGTCCATCCAGTGTGTGTGTTTACATAGAAAATCTATTTAAAAACAGCGCAGACGCATGTGTGAGCAGTCTGAAACTCGCCCTATAGCCTAATTTGAAAAACTGACCCGAACCTGGCACAAAACCTGTAGGTTTGTCGGTACCATCGGACTCAGATTGGTTTGAAGATCTCTATACACGTACAGAATAACCGAATAGTGATTTTGATATTTGAATACTGAGCACATACCTATTAATAATGCATGATTTTGAATCGGTTCATAATTAAAAAGTGCATATAATTAGCAGTGTCAGAAGTTGCTACAAACTTTTCTTCCACAATTTGAAAAATCTGCCAAGCGTCCTGTAGCGCATAAAAGTGAACGTAGTCAGGTCTAATCCATCCTTGCCTTAGCAACAGACCAACAGTGAGCTCATACTTTTATTACTTAATTTACATTAATGTATTTCCTCCGTCAATGATTAATCTGAAATCAGATTCATTTAACAGAGTTTAGGATTAGTCTCAAATTTCTGTGGATTTAGTGCTGACTTTTCCACATTGTATGTTGTTACAGGTTTTGTTCTTTTCTGTTTCCAAGTTCTCTGTGTAAAAACAACAACATGGCACCTGCGTATACGTAAGTTTGGTATGGATCATGTGTAGGTTGGGTGGAAAGTGGTTATCCGTGAGCGATGAACTGCTCATAGAAATACTTATAAACCTGTGCAGGACTTGATGTGAACACCACTGAGTTGTGTCTGAAATTACTGCTTAACTTCAAACTTTGTAACCGTAGTTGCGTGAGAAGCCACATTTAATGTTTAGTCTGAGACATCATGTTTCTATAAATCAATATTTATGTCTGATTTATGACCTAAACCTGATTTTCAAAGGGCATGGCATATAGTGACTTGACAGAGCCTCTTCCAAATCTTATAAACTATGGTCAGCCTGGTAAATAAAGGACCTTTCAGATTTTCTGTCAGAATGCTTTCAACAGGCTGCAAGTCATTGCAATGACATTTATTTAGAAATTGTTACACCATGTCCTAAACAGACGTGACACGATAGAGTGACCAGGAGTCTTTTATCTTCCATGTCAGGTTTGAAACATACTCAAAACAAGTTCATAAAGATATTCACTTCTAGCTACGTGAGCACACACATTGTTGTATTGGAACCACAAACAAAGATTTTTAGAACAAATTCTCAGCTCTGTAGGTCTATACAATGCAAGTGAATGGGTGCCAAAACTTTGAATCTCCAAAAAGCACAAAGGCAGCATAATGTAATCTAGACTCCAGTGATTAAACTATATGTTCAGAAGTGATATGATAGGTGTGGGTGAGAAATAGAATATTTATGTCCTTCGTTACTATACATTCTCCTTCCTGCTCAGTCAATCTCCACTTCACTTTCACCTTCTTCTGTTTTTGGTATTTCACATTCTTTGTGCATATCACCCCTTACTGATCATTTGTGATAAAAAAGGGACTTGAATATTGATCTGTGGACATGGATCAAACACCTGGAGTCATATGGATTGCTTTTATTCTCCCTTTATGTGGATTTTGGAGATTCGAGATTTTGGCACCCATTCATTTGTATTATTAGGACCAACAGAGCGGAGAAATTCTTCTAAAAATCTTAATTTGTGTTAAGCAGAAGAAAAAGTCATTCACATCTGGGATGCAAGGAGGGTGAGTAAGTCATGAGATAATTCAAATTTTGGGGTGAACTAACCCATTAATTATTGATCTGTTTCTCACCAACATCTATCATATCGCTTCTGAAGACATGGATTACTTTAATGCTGACTTTGTGATTTCATAATCACTGATCAAAATCAAGATCATTCACTTGCATTGTGTGGACATACAAAGCTGAGATATTCTTCCAAAAATCTTTGTGTTCTGCAGAAGAAATAAAGTCATAGACATATGGGATGGTACAAGGATGAGTAAATAATAAGATATAATTTTCATTTTTGGGTGATCTACCCCTTTGATGTGGTGTTTCAATTGGTGCCACTAGTGTCACCAAATGGAATTGCAAAAATACTCATTGCTTTCAAACAGGTTTCCCAAACTCTTCCTCCCATCTGCAGTTGATCAGACAAAACCGATAGTCCCGCCCCAAACTCACGCCATTGGTTGAGCCAACATTACTTTGTTGGGATGGTAAAGGTATATTTATGTTTTCTGCATTCCGGATTGGATCATGCCTGGTTGGCCATGTTGCCTTTCAAAGTGTACTCTTATAAATTCAAACAAATACAAACTTGTTCAACGCATGCACACAATGACTGTTTTATGATACTCTTTTAGTAAATTCAACAGCAGGCTTATGTGTAGACAATGTGCACTGATGAGGACTGTCCATGTGTCGAGAAAATCTGTGCCACACGCAGATAGTCTGCACAGACCATACTGATTACGTAAATACTGATTGAAAATAGAGTTTCTGGTCTATATCGGTGTTTATGTTAACCAGGTTTGACTGTGGCAAGCCATTTTATTAGTAACTTTTGTTTTTTCGCCCATAGTGAAACCTTATTGGGCCATAATTCTGCTCCACATAGCTGTTATGTTTTAATTTCACTGCAGTATTTTCAATTTCAACATGGACATAAAAATGACCTAATGTTGGAAACTTGATGTGCCTGTGTTAATAATTGCCCCACCCATGTGCACTCAGCAATAGATCAAAAGTCCTGTGTCTTCACCATAGTAATAGTAGCACAGGGGTCATATGAATCACTTAAATACTCATGCCTTAAACTGCAGCTGAAATATTTACATTAAAATAATAATGTAGCTCTTGCAGGCACTTAAAAAAACACATGGGGGTTGGGGTAAATGTAGTAAAATGCATTTACTACTTGTGCTATGAAGTACATCATCACGTCACATTGCAGCTGTGAGCTAAGCACCAGGACATTCATCCATTGCTAATTGTATAGTATGCTCAGTATGCACAGAAGCATTATATTGTTTAGAACATGCTGTTAAAAACTTTGTGGTGTACTGTAGCGCAGTTGTTGTGAATGAGCGTTAACTGCTTCCTTGTTGCTTAGCTGAATTTTTGTTTTTGTTTAAAACTCCCGTGGTGCAGCACTCAATGAATCCTGTTTCCAAATGTGTTAAAAATATAACATACTGACTTTTATCCATATTTTATTGTTATTTAGTAGATTAAGGACAGCTGTACAACAGCCCCGTGCATGTCCCATTCGCATGTCCACATGTTTGTATTATAATAGATAGCATGAATGCTTTCGTGCTCAGCAGTGAATTTGTGCAATTCACACAAGGTATCATTTAGACTCGGTCATGAATGTCTGAACTGAGAGAAGCAAAACAAGTTTGCACATTTATAGCAATAGTTATTGTCTCCATATAAGCCAGTGGTTTTCTTGTAAAATCCAGATCTGCTTTGAATGTTGCAATTCTACAGGTTTCAGATTTTATTAGTCTATATTTCTGAACTGCCCTTTTTTGGACAACTTGTAAAATTACATATTAAAGTTATAGTTAACCTAAAAACATCAATTCTGCCATTTATTTATCCTCGCGTTGTTACGAACCATTCTTCTGTGTAACACAAAATTAGATTTTATGACTGCATCATTCTCCATGTGAGAAAGTCAATGGTGACTGAAATTGTTGTCCTCTGTGCAACACAAAAAGAGATGTTTAGCAGGAAAGAAAGACATACGGCTGAGTTTGAAACGGTATGAGCAGGGTAAGTGAATAAAATTGTGTCACAAAGTACACTCAAAAATGAACAAACAAATTAAATGCTTTGGAGGCATGTTGAGGTGTGAATTAACTTGATAGACTAAATATTGTGCTTATTATATGGACAATGACTCTATAGGATTGATCTGTCGTTAAGGGGAATATGATGAAAGACTCTGTAGCCTCAACATCTGTTGGTTTTTCAGAGGAAACAATTGAGCAGAGCTCAGCCACATGCTCGCTCTCTCTTTTGCTTCTGTTTTTGTCCTTTAATCTGAGCTCCAGATTCTTGGTTATGGTATTGTACTCCTACGTGGCAAACACTCACACTCATGCATTCATACTCGCACAGGCCACTCTCTGAAGAGAAAGGGAAAATACTTGTTGAGTGATTAGGCAAACTCATCTTTGAATCAGAGTTTAGAATCAATTTAAAAAGGACAGTTTGAACTTATTTACAGAAAATTATCAATCTCCAATGGTTGAATGGAGTAATTCTGTATAATTTCTATTAGAATCTAACTCTAATGCTGTTCTAGTCCAATGACACATTCTTTTGGAAATGTACTGACCAAATAAACAATGCATTATAATCATTGTGATGTTTCTTAATTTCATTATTTAATTTTAATGTCAGCCCACCAATGTTATAGGCAGTGATGTAAGACTGTCATTTAATTGTATTTTAGAAATATTTATTCACCGTATTTGGTGCTGTGAATCTTTGAGTTTTCCCATTTTGGGCAATGGATTACATCCCTCAGTTGTGAAAGCAAACCGGGGTTGCATGGGAGAAAATGTTATCTTTAAAGAAAAACATACAATTGCTTGATTTGCACTAAATTAGCTTCAAGTCAAGGAGATTGAAAAGGTCAGAGTCCAATGTTTACATTTCCTGACATTTATGCCCTTCTCATTTTTGGACCAGGGCTAATGTCATAAGTGTGAAATGGTAAAAATGTTTGAAGGCCCATTGAAACTGTCACAGTCCATAGAGTGCTTTTGAGTGTGTGTATTTGTGTGGCTGAACACCGCTGTGGTTTAACTATGGCTTCTTGTGGGTTGGCCTCAGGGAAGGTTTTTGGTTGAGGGGGTTAAGGAATTGCAGTGCCATAGTAAAACTGGCAGGTGGGGCAGGTGTCCATGAGTGTATGGTGGTATGTGTTTATGTATGGCTGTTTGTGAGTTATTGCGGAGTGGGATGTTTGAAACGACTGAATGGTGATGAATGTTTAGCAGATTGTATGTAATGCTTTGTTAAGGCAGCTCAAGATTAATGACCTTTGGCAAGTTAGTTTGTGCAGCTAAGGGCTGATTTCAGTTCCCAGTCGCAGTAGACTGTATGCTACATGAGAGTCTTCGGAGCCCCTTTCCTCTATATTTCTAGCTTCTTATCTCTTGAGTCATGCTTTACACTATTGTTTGAATAATATAGTGACCAGGCTGATTAAACGGGCAGTATTTGGCATTTTTATATAATTAGGATTGACCAATAATTGTGCCCGCCTAGCTGGTAAACAGAAATCGGGTGTTCATAGTGCGCATTTTCTATTTTATAGTGGCAGTAAAATCAAAATGATTTTACTGATGCTATTGAATTAAGTAATATCAGGATGATTTGAAATGCTCTTGTGTTTTGGCCTGGTAAGTTTCCTAAAGACTGTGTCATTGGAATAGCTCTGTTAATCTTCCTTGTCTTGTGACTTGTGAGTATGTGAGTACTTAGACTTTAATAGTGTCGCTGATTTAAACTTTGAGTTGGCAGGTGTAATTATTTTCTGTGTATCAGTTCAAGCTGTGCATTTCAATGCATTGATTCAAAACACTGATTTAATGATGCGCTCAAATCACCACTCAATGGCATTTTGCATACATTTAAATGTTTTAGTTAAAATATATGTAGGTAAAACAGGTAGTTGTATTGGAAAAACATAGAAGTTTAATAAAGTATTTTTTTCTTACTATCCAAAGCCCATTTGTACATTAAGCACCTTTTTACTATATCTCTTTGCTTTATATAAGTTTTATATTCTATCTCACTCTCACGACTTAAGCGCAAAGTATCATTCGACAAGAACGCTCAGCACCTGCATATAGTCAAATGCCAGCCTATCAATTTATACTCCATTTCATGGCGCACGCATACACAGGCAGTTGGCACAACTGTTGTTACTTTCATCTCCTGTTATTTACCCGTGATTACATAATCTTCCAGCATTTCTTCGTGAGAACAAATGTGAGTATTGCCACCATGTGGATCCACTAATTTATGCAAATAATTTTATTTGCCTGTTCAAATATACACGGTTCCAAAAATCGGGCTGCATGCATTCAGTGCTCAAGCACTCTAAAGAGAATTGTGTCATTATGTCTGCGTGGTCTTGTGTTTCCCCTGTTCATGTGTCTTGTGTTCATTGATTGATTACATTTTTATTAGTATTGTCTTTTCATTGGTTTAAGTTCATTTAGTCTTGTTATCTTGTTTATAGTTTAGTCTTGTGATTTGGTTGTCTTGTTAACCATGTCCTGGTATTGAAGCCCTCATGTTTACCATTGTGTTTTGTCAGGTATTGTGAATGTAAATTGTTTTGCTCAAGTCAAGTCTTAGTCAAGTTTTGTTAATGTCAAGTCTTTAGTCAAGTCGAGTCTAGTCTAGTTGTTCATGTTTTTATGTTTTGGATTCACATTTTGAATGTATCACTTATGTAAATAAACTGTACTTGGGTTCACTTCATCATCGTCTTCGTCTGCTCCTGTGTCCTGCCTGCCAGAAACGTTACAAGTTTAATGTTTTTTGTTAGCTTAACGCTGCCATCAAACTAAATTTTGAGCATGCAAAATTATTTTGAACACCGCAACAAACCAGGATATGATGTCAGGAGTTAGGACTTCTGGTTCTAATAAACAATATATCTCAAATAACAAATAATCTAATATTCAAAACGTTAAAATATAGTCTACTTTTTACCATAAAAAACACAGCTTTGAAAGATGTATTCTTTGTATTGAGCTTAGAGGTCAGCGTGTGACGTTTTGATCTATTATTGGACTTTTCGTCATCAAGATTCGCAGGTCAGAGTTTACCAAACATGAACTTTTGTGTGGAGCAGAATGTGAAATTTCGTCACTTGAGCTTGCATTTCCGGCATCTCGCATTCGGATGCATTTGAATGTGAGTGAATGGAATGTGAAGTCTAGTGTGACTGGGGCTTTAGAGCTTTTTATGTCTGTGCTTAGAAAATGTAGTTGTTTTTAAGTAGCTATGACCTAGCACTTCCCTCTATGGCATGTTGGTTCATTCAAAAGCCATGTATTAGCATTTCAAAGCCGCAATAAAGGTATTATAAATGTTCCTTCTTTATCTCAGATCATGCTAAAATATGGTATGCTGCACCATTGCAATTGTTCAAATTACTGGACAATGTGCCAGATATCCTGTCTATTATAATCTCTAGGTGGTGTGTATGAATGGGCAATGGACAAATATTGATGTTGTTCAACAACATGATTTGTCTTGATCAACGATACAGCTTGGGCATAAATTTCAGGGCCTATTTGCCAACACTTTTCTCATTTAATTGCACTATATACAGCTTATTTATAAGTCCGACTGAACCATATCACCAAACAATTTTGTGGCATCATTTTCTTTCCTGCATTTGTACCAAAAGTCTTTTATTTGTTATTTTGTGGAAGGCAGATTAAGCCACAAGCGATTTTGCCAGTGTGTCACAGCAAATAGCAGTGCAATTACTAAATTGTTGTTGAGCAGCATTGACCTGATTTCTCTCTTTTACCTGTACAGTGGAGTGTGTCTAGGAGGCAACAACGCATAATAAAGAACAGAGAGTCTGCGTCTCTATCTCGGAAGAAGAAAAAGGAGTACATGCTGATGCTGGAGGCCCGACTGAAGGTGGCGCTGTCAGAGAACGAGAAGCTAAAAAATGAAAACGGCACATTGAAAAGACAAGTAGACGGCCTGATGAGTGAGGTTGGTGCCCTTGATCATATCATAGACTATAACAACAATGGAAGTGTTTGCTTAGCACACCCACTTAGGAAAATGAATCATGTGGCAGATTTGCACATTAATAAGTAATACCTATAAATGTGATTTTATTTTTGTCTACATAAAACACATAAGTTTGTACTAGAGTTTTTAAAGTGGACTTTAAAGTGAAATCGTGTGTGGTCTTGCTCTAAGATGTATTGGCATCTTTTCTTCATATCTTTAGAACTCCGTACTGCAGGCAACTGCTCCAAAAAGGAGGGCTGTGTGCCTTATGGTTGTCCTGGTCTTCCTGGTTTTTAATTTGGGTCCAATGAGGTAAATAATTTACATTATTCATACCATTTCTGTATTTTAAATTACGACTTGATGATTGTTATTTTGGTACTGTATTACGTAAAATAATTAATTCATAGCTGTATGGAAAATTAATTGGTAGCAAAAATTGGTAATAAAATTGTGTCACAAAAAGCTTGACTGCACAACGTACTGTATAATTTATTACTCTAAGGTGTTTTTTATTTCCTGTCTTATTTACTATTTTTCTTTTGTTTTCCACCCAGTTTGTTAGGAGGAGACCGGGGTTCAACCTTTCCTGCTGCACCTGCATTCAATGGCAGACACCTGCTGGGCTTTTCCCCAGAGTCAAAGAGAAACATGGAGTCATACATGCCGGAGACTGATCCATCTAACACTGTGAACAGGTTAAACGATTATTACGTCATTTCTACATTCGCACAAACACCCAGTCATGCTGAGTGCTGTGTTTGGGTCCGGAAGCACCTGAGGCCCTTACCTATCAGAGCTTGGACAGGCCATTTATATTTTAGAAAACACGACAGCACAGGTGCTGCGTGACTCTGTCCAACTGCCCGGGTAGGAGAAAAAGGCTCTGTTCTCATGTCTGCCCCAAAACAGGACAGCTAGTTAAGTTTGTTGTTTTATCTACCCAGAAAATGTTTTGAAAGGTGATTATGGGTCCTCATGTCCATTCAAAATTGCTTCAACAACATGGAACTCACAGCACTACAAATACCCCACATCAAAAGACAAATATTTGAAGAAATGATTGCTTTGAAAACCTGTCTCTGGGATATCTCAAAGACATCCATCAAGCAAGACAAGTCGAATTTGAGTTACACTCCCAGAGTCATGTTTCAAAGCTCCAGTGGCTTGGTTTAGAAAAGATCACCAGCATTAGTAAGAATGTGAGGGTGCTTCCATTCCTAAAGGGTTCGTCTGAGTTTGGATCTGTCCAGGGCTTCTCGTTCTAATAGCTTAGAGTTTGTCCTATGGAAAGCATTATTCTTGTAGGTAGTTGATCATATTAAGAGCAGTTTAGTCTGCTGTCTGAATTTATTTCCTTTACAAAGGCTTGAGCTGACAGAAAGTATTCCAGACTCCCACTCCCTTTTTCTATACTGTGAGACCTAGATCCAACTTCCCAGAGTTTTAGGCATGCTCACTCATCCCCAGCCAAAAGCATTTGACTTGTCATTTCAGAGGCCAAATGTTTCCCTCTCAGTATCATGGTTTTCCAAAGCTATTAAATCAAGCTATAAATACCTACATTAGCTACTCATAGTCGGATTGCGCACCATTTTAAGTAAGATTTTGATGATGTCATATCTTGGCTATATTGTACAGGTTCATTGGATCTCCGCTAAGCATTGACTTGATGCTAGTCATATTCAGTGTTCATTTATAGATTTGAGTTGCTTTTTCATCCCTTTGACAAGATAAAAAAGTACCGCCTTGGCTTGCACACTTGCATGTGACATTCTTTTCAGGCGTTAAGCCTGCTGTGCACCAAGAGATGATTAAAACAAGAGCCTTGAAAAGTCCCTGACATTGTCATAAAATGAGAACTTCCTTTGAAAGTTATGACTATGTTTTTCTCTATCAACCGCCCTTCTCCGTTCTTTCCTGTCACTTTTGAGGTCTTGATCTGTTCTCTGCCATTGCATTGTGACATCTATCTTCTCTTCTTTTAAAAGGATATTTCACCCAATAATGAAAATGGTAATCATTAACTCACCCTTACGCCATTTCAAATTTGTATGACTTTCTGTTTTCCGTGGAACACAAAAGTGCCTATTTAGTTGAATGTTTCTGTTCAATGTAAGTGGATGAGTACTCTTTTAATGTTGCCCCTTTTTCTGTTTTAAGACTGTTTTCACTCTTTCTTATAGGGTGGAAGATGTGGCATCAGAACAAAAGGCTCTGATGGTGGTGAAGAAGGATCCTCTGTATTTCAGAACTACACCTCCCTGCCATCCACCCGTCAACAGGACCAAGTGCATGAAGTAAGTAACTGATCTGCAGTGCCATATGATCTTAACCGAGAAATAAATGTTTGAGAGCTACACAATAAAACCTTTTTCTGTTTCGGAGTTCTGTTTTTAAGAGGGTAAAAAATAGATGTAGCAGTTGTTCAATCGGTGTTCTAATGTAATTTGTTGTATTTCTCTGTACTTTCTGTTTTTATCAGGGTTTCCGCAGATCCTTAAAAAGTCTTAAAACATCTTAAATTCAGTTTTCCAAAATGTAAGAACCTAAAAAGTCTTAAATATCTTAAATAATTTTATTTAAAGAGGTCTTAAATTTGGGAGCTGAAAGACAGGAATCGTTATATGACCTAATGTGATTTATCAAACTTCAAAAGAATATGATTTAATTAAATAAATGCATGCGCTGCATCTCTGAGTGAATACGTGGCATGTGGGGGGGCTTGTGAGTGTTTTCAGATTTATGACAAGTGATCACTGCAGCTCAACTGTTGATGATATAGCATTGATGAAATATGACGGTTTACTTTTAATTGTTTATTGTAAAATGTAGATTATTGTAGGAGTGCACATTTTATATCTCCTATTTGTTTGAATGAGCAGCTGGAACAGTGTGGCACTTTTAACACTTTTCCACACTATGAATCAAACCCCCCAGCCCTCCCCATCACAGGAAGAAAAGACTAAGAACATTTTAATATATGCTACCAATTTTAAAAAACTATTGGCAGATTATAATTTCAACACATTATCAAATCAACACAATCCAATATCGGCCAACCTCTAATATGTATCTATTTATATAATGGTACATTTTAGTGCGATTTTAGTGTGATATTTATGTGGAAAACATGCCTTGAGTATTTTAAACTTGCATATATCCCTGTTTTGCTGATAAGTGATGTTAAGGCCATGTTGAATGTGTGCCCCTGACTGTGTAAATTTTATTTAAATTTTATGTTATTAATTTGCAGCAACCCTGTTTATGTAGTTTTTATATTTGTGTACCATTTCTTGGTGACCATATGTTTTAAGTGTTTTTTTTAATACTGTATTTTCCAGAATATAAATCGCATTTTTACATAATTGATGTTGGCCAATCAGACACTCTGCACACCAAAACATGTATGCTTACACAAATGGATGGAAGCATCAGGAAAGAAGCATAAAGAAAATATGAAAAGAGATTACTTAAAGCAGATGTTCTGATAAAATGAAGATGAAGATAAAACAAATGCATGGGTGCAATTTTGACTAGGTGTGACTTTATTTCTTGAAAATGGGGTACTAAACCATACTGAAGCGAAGTGCATAATTCTAGGACTGGGAAATTTTATTCATACATTTCTGCAATTTGATATTTTTTGATTAACACGTAAATTTTTTTTTTAATGCAATTATTGCTGTATCTGTTTTATTTTATTTTTTTTACTAAAACTTCCAGCGATAGGAGAAAGGTGACTCGAGCTGTTACTGGGAGGCAATTCAGCCTTACAGGTGAAACTCGAAAAATTAGAATATTGTGCAAAAGTTCATTAATTTCAGTAATTCAACTTAAAAGGTGAAACGAATATATTATATAGACTCATTACAAGCAAAGTAAGATATTTCAAGCCTTTATTTGATATAATTTTGATGATTATGGCTTACAGCTTATGAAAACCCCAAATTCAGAATCTCAGAAAATTAGAATATTGTGAAAAGGTTCAGTATTGTAGGCTCAAAGTGTCACACTCTAATCAGCTAAACACCTGCAAAGGGTTCCTGAGCCTTTAAATGGTCTCTCAGTCTGGTTCAGTTGAATTCACAATCATGGGGAAGACTGCTGACCTGACAGTTGTGCAGAAAACCATCATTGACACCCTCCACAAGGAGGGAAAGCCTCAAAAGGTAATTGCAAAAGAAGTTGGATGTTCTCAAAGTGCTGTATCAAAGCACATTAATATAAAGTTAAGTGGAAGGGAAAAGTGTGGAAGAAAAAGGTGCACAAGCAGCAGGGATGACCGTAGCCTGGAGAGGATTGTCAGGAAAAGGCCATTCAAATGTGTGGGGAGCTTCACAAGGAGTGGACTGAGGCTGGAGTTACTGCATCAAGAGCCACCACACACAGGCGGGTCCTGGACATGGGCTTCAAATGTCAAGCGTCTTACCTGGGCTAAAGAAAAAAAGAACTGGTCTGTTGCTCAGTGGTCCAAAGTCCTCTTTTCTGATGAGAGCAAATTTTGCATCTCATTTGGAAACCAAGGTCCCAGAGTCTGGAGGAAGAATGGAGAGGCACACAATCCAAGATGCTTGAAGTCCAGTGTGAAGTTTCCACAGTCTGTGTTGGTTTGGGGAGCCATGTCATCGGCTGGTGTTGGTCCACTGTGCTTTATTAAGTCCAGAGTCAGCGCAGCCATCTACCGGGACATTTTAGAGCACTTCATGCTTCCTTCAGCAGACAAGCTTTATGGAGATGCTGACTTCATTTTCCAGCAGGACTTGGCACCTGCCCACACTGCCAAAAGTACCAAAACCTGGTGCAATGACCATGGTATTACTGTGCTTGATTGGCCAGGAAACTCGCCTGACCTGAACCCCATAGAGAATCTATGGGGCATTATAAGAGAAAGATGAGAGACATGAGACCAAACAATGCAGAAGAGCTGAAGGCGCTATTGAAGCATCTTGGTCTTCCATAACACCTCAGCAGTGCCACAGGCTGATAGCATCCATGCCACGCCGCATTGAGGCAGTAATTAATGCAAAAGGGGCCCAAACCAAGTACTGAGTACATATGCATGATTATACTTTTCAGAGGGCCGACATTTCTGTATTTAAAATCCTTTTTTTTTTTTTTGATTTCATGTAATATTCTAATTTTCTGAGATTCTGAATTTGAGGTTTTCATAAGCTGTAAGCCATAATCATCAAAATTATATCAAATAAAGGCTTGAAATATCTTACTTTGCTTGTAATGAGTCTATATAATATATTAGTTTCACCTTTTAAGTTGAATTACTGAAATTAATGAACTTTTGCACGATATTCTAATTTTTCGAGTTTCACCTGTACATGCTCCAATTAGGGTGGGGGTTAGGGCATCTGCTGCATGCCAGGAACAAACCCAGGCACATAACTTATAAAAATAAAATAAAAAACACATTTTAACACAACATATTTAAATGATGAATAACCAATTTCTTGAAAGTTCTTTGAAACAAAGTATAAAATATATTTATGATTTTTTTTTAATGTTTATTGTAATGTATCATGTATCATAATTGAATCACGATTAATCATGACTAATCACAGAAAACTGTGCAATTAAGTAGTTAAAAAATGTTTTCAGCGATTCAAAGCCCTACATTATTCATAATTTTACCGTTTAACATCTTTCCATATCTGATATTTTATCTCTGATTTGAATATCTACAGGATAGCACATGATCTAAGGGGCTGGGTACATCGACATGAGGTTGAGCGGACCAAAACCCGCCGCATGAGCAACAACCAGCACAGGGGCAGAACCATTCCGGTATGACCCAGCACCATCTCTCCTATTCAAGCCACATATGTCAATCTCTATTTTTTATTTTGATACTTTCCTCTCATTTTTAATCAAATATTAAATGCAATCAAAATTCATCAGAGAATTTGCATCAGAGAGACACCTATGGAGACCTAAGGGTCTTTTTAGTTTGGTACAATATACAGTTCAGTTGCTGAAGAGCCTCATTACTATCTGTTTAAACTGAAGCATAACATCTGTCTCTGTGCAGCTCAGCTGCTGACACTGGTTTGCATTCCTCCTTCCCAGATAAAGGTGGCTGAGAACCACCAGAATGTAACACTTTATTTTCTTTAAATAGATTTTTTGATAAGTTTACATTAGGGTTGAGCTCCCTCTCAGCTCTCCTCACTTGTTCACTCCTTTTTAACTCACTCTCTCCAGCTTGATCTCTCACCAAGTATAATCCAGGAGTCTTGGGAAAGTAAACAGATCACTGCCCCAGTCTGCTCAGAGTGGGAAAAGACAGAATGACAGAGCAGTTGTTTTTTGTTGTTGTTTTTTTTACAGTCTCTACCACACAGTCTTATTGCCTCGAAAACCACTGTTAGTAGCTTTACTAGATTCCAAAAACTATTGTATTGCTTCAGAATACTTAACATTTTTGGCTTTTTACTTTTTTTATCAGTTAACTAAGAGTGAGAGGAGGTACATGGACCGCTTGTTTTGATAAAGAAGTGATATGTGTGTGCAGGCAGTTGACTGTTTGAATGGTCTGCCCTATGTTGGGAACTGCACTGACAAGGCAGACAAATCTCTTAAAGACACAGTTCTGTATTACGTCATGCTATGCATTAGATTTAGAGGTATACACACAATCAAAACCATCACACACAGAGACCGTTTCCCTTGACCCACCCCTACCGGGAGAATTTGGGAAGCAGAATGAACCCTGCATGCTTTCCATCTCCAGGATTGAGCCACTGGTGTAAACACTGTCATCATGTAGGATGCTGAGAGTTTGGGTGATTGGAGATTGATAGGTGTGTTTACAGATGGCTGTTTCCCTGATTCTGTGTGCTGTAATGCTGCACATTCATTAATGTGACGCAGAGTGGAACCGTTCTAGAGCCAGGCACTAAACCAAACAAAGATTGGGGGAGATGCACTCTAACAGACTAACACATGCTGACAGAAGCCTCTGCATTGACCCAGTATGCCACATGTATGGAGAAATCAGAGCATGCATAATGACATGCATGAGATTGTGCATGATTTTAAAATATGGAAAAATGAAGTCACATTTTTCTGTTCTTGTTCCAATAGAAAGCAACCGAGAAAAGGGCAGAGGTGCAGCAGATAGTGACACAGATCCAGTACACAGATTCCTCTGAAAAGTAAGTTCCATTCAGAATTTTCTGAATTGTTCAGATTTTTTCAATTGTTTAGTGGCCATGATTGTGCGAGTTGTTTATTCTTGAATCTACATTTCTTTATAAATGCTGTATGCCTGTATGCTGTTTTTCATGAGACTGATTGCTCATGTGAGCTAAGTTGCACAAGTGTTGTAATGTTCTCTAATGTGCATTCTGAGAAAATGTCTGAAGACAATTGACATTTATATTTTTTAAGAGAACACAGTGACATTGAAAGCCCAAATTATGATTTCATGTTGACTTCAAAAACAATCAAAATTGATCCCTATTTATTTTCTTAATATAATGATTTACTTTCTTAATTTTTGTTCTTATTGAGCACAAATCAGCAGTGCATATAATTAAAAAAATGTATGTTGTCCAACACAGAAATAACTTTCCTTTTTTGCTGATGTCACCTTGACCATGACCAAAATGTATTAAAGTTGGTGTCTGTGGTGTTTCAGAAGGATATTAGTCTTCTATAATTGACTGTAAACTCACATTCAGGTCTGGCTCCATTCTGGAATGGGATGGACTTCCACAATCCAATCAATTCCTGATTTATGAAATCGAGTCCCTACTTTTTTTTCCACCATGAATCTCCGGTTTCATTTATGTTACATTGTGTATGTAAGAAGAATTGTGAATACAATTTATTTTTGTTGACTATTTCAATGGCAGGTTTTTTGTTGTTGTTAAAATTCATTTATATGTATTCATATCAAATCATTAAATAATTTTAACGATTTATAATGTTGCTGTTTTACACCTCAGCAGATTAATACTCTTGCATTCCTTTTTGTTTATTTATTTGTTTCACTTTTTTCTGGGTGGCCCAGTTGCTCTTCCCTGAGTGTAAATCATATTATTGGCTGCAGAGAGATCGGCTGACCTCAGCAGGCACTAGGTCAAAATTCAGCATTGCTGCACACTGACAATAGAGGAAAGATCACATTCACACAGGAAAATATTTTACTGAAAATATTATCAAGAGATTAATGCAAAGACATCATACATCCATTTTTAAGCGTGACTCGGGTGTTCAAGTACTATTTTGGACAACAGTTGTTATTATCTGTGGAATAGAAGTCTCAAGAAGTCTCTGCTGTAAAAATAATGAAAAGTATAAAAACTGTGCCTGTCGTCCTAAATGTATTAGCTTTAGTTCATATCTGAAACAATTTGTGAGAATCCCTGCCCTTTCAGTGGTATTGAATGTTCTTGTTTGTGAAAATGTTCATGTTTGAGCTTTAAAGAAAAGAAGTCAGTTATTTATTAGTGGTGAAAACACATTTGAAGTGGTTTTTTTTTTTCCCTCCTTCTGTATTTAGAAATCCCAGCAGTGAGCTGCAGGTGTACTACGCCCCTCACCGCACCTACAATGACTTCTTTGATGAACTCAACAGAAGGGGGGACACATTCTACGTGATCTCGTTCCGCCGGGTAAGCTGACCACCCTATCTATCTCTCTGTCTTATCTACCTATCAATCTGTCTTTCTACCTTTTCTCTGTCTGTGGCCACACATGGACATGATTAATTGGTTTGAGGGCTTACACAATCCATAATGGGACACTTGAGATGTTCCACTACAATAGAGCACATGGCCTGTCTGAAATCCTGAACTTATGCAAGAACATGGGAAGTTTTTGTAAACATCTGTTTTCCTGTTCTGTAAACTAATGTTCTTGTTTGAAACAAATGCAGTAGTACCACTTTTGCCAGTATTTGTTCGTTGTGTATGTCACATTCTGTGAATGAAGACCTTTTTTAACAACTATGTATAATAACTACATAAACAGTACATGCATGGCTAATCCAGATACAAGGAAAACATTAGTAATTGTAAGAAGTATGTTTCTCATTTTTTTCGAAGTCTTCACTGAATTAATGTTAGATGTGATGCATTAATACAGGTTTGATGCTGCCGGGTTTTGACTAAGAAGCAGGTCTGGAATTAAAATTATACTTGAATTAACTGCATGTTTTTTATGATTTTTATGCTTATAAATCCACCACAATCCACCATAATGCAATTGCTCATTTTCACTTATTTTGGTCGTTAAAATATTTTTTAAAAACACAATAAGACACCTCCGTTCTGTTAAACTGGTTACGCAATGTCTAGATTTAGTTTCTCGCAAGAACATGTTTGGTTTGAATGACCACTAAGAAAGCCATTGTAGGTTGATTTTAAATTAAAATATGTCTCTTTAGCTTTTTCAAAATGTTCTTCTGTTTGTTTGAGCATCCTGACCAGCCTGATGCAGTAACATTGTCTCAACCAATGGGCAGAACTATCCATTTGTCAGATCAATAGCAAACATGGGGAGTGTTCAGGAAACCTGTTTGAAAACTGTTATTTTTCCAATTCGTTTGGTGATGCTATTGGCGTAGCTGATCTGTGAAACTTTTTGTACACTGTGTCACCATATAGGCTCCCTTTTGATGTGAAAACACTGGCACTGCCTTGCAAAACATGATTCAGAGTTATTCAAATGAATCAGGCCTCAGAGTGAAATGTGGTCTCTCTTGTGCACACATGTACATGAACGAAAGTACACGTGCAATTATGCATACAGGCAGAATTATCATTACTGGTGTTTTTATGTAGATTTCTAGCCTTCACCCCATGTGTTAACACTATGGCTCTATGGCACTGTCATATCAAGCTCTGTTTGTTTTATCATCCAAACCAGCCTGACATACTGTAGTAACATTGACCCAACCAATGCCATGTTTCTTGGACTATCTAGTGCCCAGACTGTCTTTTTGCCTGACCTGTGGCAGAAGAGAGGAGTGTGTTCGGAAACCTTAAAAAAAGTAATCATTTTTGCAATTCCATTAGGTGACAGTTGCTGCACCTCTCTCCTTTTCTTCCCAATTACATATTTCATATTGTAAAGGTTTTAACATCAAATTTTTCAATTTTTTGTGTTTTATCTGTCCTAATAGAAAAGAAATCAGCTTAAATCTAAGAAATCTTGGATTAGTTGAATCAGAAGACATTTGACCAGCTCAGTCATAGGAAGGCACCGCCCTGTTTTTGTTGTTTCATTAGGTCTTTAGGTTTGTTCAGTCTACTGGGAAGTCAGACTTTCATAATATTGACCCAGTGCCACCAGAACTCTCCTCAGATGGTTACCTCCATTTATTAACATTGAAAGGTCAAAGCCTGATCCATCAGGTTGCAATACTAGCTGTCTAAGACTGAATAAAGGGAATGCATTTGCTTCCAATTTGTGACCTTTTGTTTAGCAGGAGATGGGCAATCAACGTGAATGATGAAGACTTTATCAAAGGTTTTTTTTTTTTCTGTTGTTGCAATTCTAATTAAGTGCTGCAACTGGAGTTCACAGTTTCATGCTGTTTCTTTTTTTTCCCTGATTAACAGTTTTTATTGATTCACAAAGAAAAGCAAAATATATATTTATAGAATCAACATTCTTCTCCCATTATTCCCTTGCCCCCTCCCAATCCCCAACCCTACCCTGACCCTCAACAAAAGAAAGAAAAAAATATATATATATTTATATATATTATATATAATATATATATATATTTATATTTAAAAAAGAAATAATAAATAAAATAATCACACACATTTAAAACTACACTTCTCTCTCCAGTGCCCCTCCCCGAGCGCCCTCCAAGAAGGCTAAGTAGCTTCCCCATTTGTTTTTATTGAATGAATCTAAATTGCCTATCCTTCTACATGACATTTCCTCGAATGCTGCAACCCTCCCCATCTCTCTGCACCACTCTTGAAATGAGGGTGCTCCAGCCGACTTCCATCCCGTAAGAACAATCTGTCTGCCAATCATAAAACTGGCTAGGACCCAATTTTTTTACGTATTATCCCCTATATTAATGACCGCCTCATCGCCTAAAATACAGAGTCTGGAGCAAAATGAAATTTGAGTGCCCAGTACATTAAACCTAAAACTCTGAACCCTCGACCAAAATACTTGGATCTTAACACACCACCAAAAAGCATAGTTTGTGTCCCCATATTCTGATTGGCATTGACAACAGGTGGGTGTGTCTTTCAGACCAAGCTTATACAATCTAGAGGGGGTCCAATAGTATCGATGTAAAATCGCACCCTTGCATCTCTAGATGTTAACTTGGCTTTTTTTTTTTTTTTTATCCTAGCCCACACTACCTTCTCCAATACCAAGTTTAGATCTTTCTCCCATAATCTCTTTAGAGAAGATGAAGCTCTTTCCCCCAGACTCTGAATTAGCAGGGAGTAATACAATGATGCCTCATGACCTTTTCCAAAAGCTGTAATCGCCACTCCCAGAGTATCTGCCGCTTTAGGGGGGTGTATGCTTACTCCGACTCAGGCTGGTGTTTTCAAATTCTCCTGCCTGTTTCGTTCAGTTCCTTTGTGTGTCTGCTCATGACCACCCGCATGTGGTATTAGCTCCATTGCTCTGGTTCTGATCCAGCCATCTTTCTTTCCCTCCACAGTCAAATAATCGTTGGCTCCGCCCTTTACGATCTAATCCTCCATTTTGAAACTAGTTTCCATTTTGAATTCAGTTCGCCATTTTGAACCTAGTTCTCAATGTTGAAACCGATCCTCCATTTTGAAACTAGTTCCCCACGTGGAGTTTAATCCGCCATTTTGTGTCTTTGTTACCGAATCGAGACACAAACCCACACACATACATACACTAACATACAGCTCCACAATTTAGTTAGGATTTCCATTTTATGTTGTTGTTTTATATTCATACAGTATTGGCGTTGTTCATTGCTGTTTGATTATAATAAATCTTGTTATATTATAAGTACTCCTAGTTGTTTGTATGAATAATTGTGTTGAAGCCACTGCCACGTCAAGAACTCCGTAATACTTCAGTATTGTTAAATTGTTGTTGTTAGAAGCCAACTGTAACTAGATTACTGTTGGATTTGTACGGCAGTAATTTGACTAGCTTCTTCCCTTTTTGAGTATTTTGATTATAAACATGAATTATTAGTTATATCTGATAGTAAAACTGATCTAAACAACCAGTGCACCCTACACCAATTTAATTAAATGTAATGAAGCCCACGTCGCTCAAACCTTTTTATTAAAGTGTCAAAATTAACTAACTAAATCACACAAATTTGCTGGGAATAAAATACCCAAATACTTAATGCCCTGTTTGGGCCACTGAAAGGCACCTGGCTGAATAGCTGTTACCAGGCAGTATGCTGTTAGACCCAAAGCTTTGGATTTAGACCAATTAACTCTGTAACCCAAGAACTTAGAAAAGGCATTAATAATTCTGTGGAGACAAGGCATAGATCTAGTGGGGTTGGAGACAGTTTATGTGATACACATCCCACTATCACCCCTGGAAAATCATCCTGCTTTTTTATTGTGGCTGCTAATGGTTCCAGGGCAAGACAGAACCATTAGTGGGAAAGAGGGTAACCCTGCCGGGTGCCCCTATCCAGAGTTAAATATTCTGAAATGAATCCATTTGTTTGTACCGCCACTACTGGGTGTCTATAAAGTAACTTAATCCATCCAATAAAAATATTCCTGAACCCATACATTTTCAAAATCTTAAAAAGATAATCCCATTCAACCATAATTAAAATAATTAAATAATTAAAACCTTTTCGGCATCAAGAGAGATAACAGCAACCGGAGTCTGATCATTTGCCACCGACCACATGATATTGATGAAACGCCTAATATTATCAGAAGAGATACAGCCCCAAATAAACCCCACCTGATCTATATGTTTAAGAGATGTCATAACATAAAATATTCGGTTAGCCAAAATATTTGACAATATTTTAACTTCTAGCTGGATCAGGGATATTGGATGGTATCTCTTACACTCACTTGGATCTTTGTCCTTTTCAAGAATCAGACTGATCCAGGCTTGTGTCATGGTTGGCGGAAGCTTTCCATTCTTTAATGATTCCGTATCAGCTTCTAGCAAGAGTGGAGCCAGTTCTGTAGCATAAGATCTACAAAATTCAGCAGCCATCTGGCCCTGGAGCCTTGCCTGTAGGAAAATCCTTAATTACCTCACCAAGCTCCTCCAAGTTTATCTCAGAATCAAGAGAATTGTTTTCTCAGCCAACAGTTTAGGAAGTTCTAATGGTTCCACAAAGATTCTAATTTCCTCTTCAGTAGACGAAGATGTGAAACTATAAAGATCAAGATGGAATTCTTTAAAACCATTATTAATATTAGTGGCTGAGGTAAATATTTCACAATTAGTAGATTTCAATGGTAGAGGGAATGGTAGAAAAAGACTCTCTCTTTTTTATATATCTTGCCAGAAGCTTCCTTGCTTTGTCCCCTGACTCAAAGTATGACTGTCTTGCACTGAATAGCCAAAACTCCACCTTTCGCAACAAAATAGTATTATATCTGTATTTAAATCGGGTCAATTCTCTGAGACCATTAGACGACATTCAGCGCGTCAGCTATTTTTCATCTGGTCGAGGTTGATCAGGGTTTTAGAATGCAATTACTTTTCAGACAGCGTAATTGGTACAGTAATCTGATTACACTGAAGATGTTATTAATTAATTAATTACTTTTTAGAGTAACTTACCCAACACTGAAGCCACATCTGCTCCCTAGACTGGCTAACGCTGCCTGTTATCCATGACTTAATGAATCAGTCCTGTTATGAATTGTTTTAGAGAAAATATAGTTCTACCAGAAAGTCTCAAATGAATTTAGCACGTTTATTTTGTGATAGCATAATGCCGTTTGGCCCCATCTTATGGCTTGGCAACTGGTTCTTCCAGAGGAAAATTGCAGAGGTGAGGAGCCTTCCCCTCCTGTCAAGGACCCATATTGGTGGCATTTGGGGAGGGTGAATGCACATGAACATTGGCAACCTGAAAGCAGTGAAATGACAGGCTATTAGAGGATCTTTAAAAGGCGGCTATTGTAAGCCCAAAGTATACTTCGGCATACAGGACGTGTGACGCAAATCTCGTCATCAGCAGTGTGCATGAGCACTGAACATGTGCAGCCAGATTTTTCTAACTGCGTGTCTTTGAACACACATGCACATGGAATTATTTAACGAGTAGATTCATGAGGTGGCAGTACTCACATTTGAGCCATTGCTGTCAGACGTAATTGCCAGTAAATAACAGGAGACAAAGGTAAAAAGACGAAGGTAGATGCACGTCAAGAGCACGTGTGTGAGGAGGTCAGGAGATATCTGCATTTGTATAACTTGAGACTGATGGAATATAAAGACATCTTTATGGTTATAAACTCCTAAAGAGAAATTGTCCACCAGCTCATAGCAGTCGTAGCACGCATGCGCCAACTGCCTGTGTATGCGTGCACACAGTATACTTTGACAGGCTGGCTTTAGACTGTATGTAGTCTCTGAGAGTTTGCATCAAAATTGAAGTATACTTTGGGCTTTATGGTTGGTTGAGAATGAAAAGATGACCTGTCTAGCCTGCATGTCTCGGAGCAATTTTAGAACTTTGTATTTGAAGCATTTTCAATGTTATTGCTGCTTTAAGATGAATCACGTGTATTGTTTTCCTCATTTGTAAGTCATTTTGGATAAAACGTCTGCTAAATTAATGCATGCAAATGTTGATAGAATCTCATAGCTTACTAATGAGTTTTCCCATTAGAACTAATGCATAAGCTTCAATTTTCATATTTTAATTCACCTGTTCATCACCCCCACCCCAAAAGTTATACTGCTGAAGGAATGCATGTCTTCAAGGTCTCGTTCTAACTGAAACAATTAACATTCTCTTTCATCATTTATTTAAACTCTCTATCTCCCTACTGCGTGCAATGATCCTTCACTTTGGGAAATTGATTTTGATTTCTCTTTATAATTTTTTTAACTATTAGTTTGTTTGTTTATTGTGTTTCCTTGGTTTTCCTTGGTGTGTGTCTCTGTGATTTTTTTCTTGTCTTATTTTCTTTTCTTTCTTTCTGTTTCATTTCTCCCCTGCATCTCTCTCCGGAGTGTATTTGCAGGTTAATAGGATTTATTTCATTTTTCCATTTCATCAAGCTCTCTGATCGCCCAGAGTTGGGTTTACAGTAAGATCCCAAACTGTGCTAGAAATTTTTCCATTGTCCTCATTATGTAAGCTGGTCATGAGATCCTTGGCTTGCAGCTCCATCTGAGCCTGTCAGTTTAGAGTTGCAGGAAGTCCCATTACTGGCTGTGGGATGAGAGAGGTATACTGTTCTGCACACTTACTTACCTTTTCACGTTTTTTGTCCTCTTTATCCACCTTTCCTCTCATTGGCACCAGTCATGGAGACTAGGGATTCAGGCAATATATTTTTATCAGTATATGGGTTGCAAAGTAAACACTTTGCAATTCAAACTTTGATGTATTGTGATGTTTGACTCTATTCTCATTTATCTTTACTGGCCAATGCTTTCCATAACAGGTGCTAAACGTCTCGCTTAACTTATTATAGCATACCTACAACAGTAGAAGACCATGTCGGGTGCCACTTCTGTCAGCCAAAACAAAAAGCTGGGCGATTTGGGAATACCAACATATTTAAGTTTTTAAATTGTGTGTCAATAACGTTCGGTTAATATACTCTATTGGTTCTTCAAACTTCTTCAATATTGACCACTGCATTTTAAGTCAACAGCAATGTAATATATTCTTCTCATACAAATTTTTGCAGCTGACTAACAGCTGTTCCTCTCTCGTTTACAGGATCACCTTCTCCTTCCTGCCACCAACCACAACAAAGGAAGCCGACCCAAAATGTCTGTTGTGCTGCCTGCTATGAATTACAATGGTAAGAGAAAAGAGTTCTGAATGATCTTACAGGAATTATATGGTTAAAATGATATAGACATTGCCCAATACGATACTCAATTTAGTTTATAGCCAATAACAAAAATTACGGGCTATATTGTCTGTTTCCAATATCGGCCTAATCAGACCAATGCTGATAAAGATAACATACAGACACAATCACAGACATAGCGTTTATCCCTACTAATTTACAAAATCCTTGTCTCGTGTTTCATGCTTATAAAATGAGCAAAATCATCTGTTAACTTTTCTGTCAGACATCACTAGCCAGCTCCGACTCTTGGTTCCCAGTTTGGTCTACCCAGATCATCCTTTGTACAGTACATGATCTCAACCAATGACCTATCTGACTGATAGTGAAATACATGACAGTCCTTTAGTCTTGTCACTGAAAATAGAGAAATGGTTGCCGTGTTCTGCATGTCATCTGACTGGCCACATAGATACTGGTTTACATTTCAGCGCACATCCTTCACTCAAAACCACTGTACCCCAGACATTTCCTGCTCGCAGACCAGAGCTGGTTATGCCTGCATGCTGATAAGCTCACTCTCAATTCACCACTGATTACACGATTGCTTTTTTTGACCACTGCTCGGTGAGAATGTTCAATTCAGATCCCTGACAGAGGAGTAGTAGTACACAAGCGCTTCCAGTGAGTTCATTACTCATTCATGAGTAGGTTGTTAGACATCTGATTGATTCATGTAGCAGGAACAGATAAGTTACTGTGCAAATTAAAAAAAAACTTCTTTAGTATGTGTGCAATCTTTTTGATGGTAAAATACTTTCTCTTATCAAAGATTAATATTTAAAAACTAGGGCTGTCGATTTAACGCATTAAATCAGTGCGATTAATTTGACTAAAAATATTGCGTTAAAAAAATTAACACCATTAATCGCAAAGCCCCCGGAACGCAATATGCAAGATTCCTGAGAAATGCAAGCTTGGAGTACCACCTGTTTACTCCAGAGGGCACAAAGTGAAACTTCAGCTGCGTGGCAATGCGCAGTTTACAGTGAAGAAAAACACCCTTGAACAGCAGAACACCACAAACATGCGTTACGTTCTTGTGTTCAAAACACTTGATGGAGCGCAAATCCGAATAAGGGATCTCAAGATGTGTTCTAAGTATTAAACTATATTTAACTTGACACAGTGACCTAAAAATTGTATGTTTATGATGCAACGCACCCGAGACGCTATACAAGCATGTCTGACGTAGGTGTTCTAAAGCCACTTTTTGTATTGTCTTATTAATGATTAAAAGCTTAAATTTTTATATATATATCATTTTTAAATATTTAAAGATAACTATGTATCATTATTTCATCATTATATATTGAATTCTATTTATATGAGGGGCTTTCTCAGCAAATATTTGTTATGCGATTAATCATGATTAATTTATCGGGACACCATGTAATTCATTCGATTAAATATTTTAATCGATTGACAGCCCTAGTAAAAACAACTATAAGAAAGCTGAATGATCTTACTATTCATAGATCGCCTTACCCAAATTTGTAAACACTGTGACTCTGCGGTGTTATCTCTACAATGCTATTTTAAGCATCCCATCCATTCCGACAAAGCAACATTCGATCTACCAATGAATTGAATTTCTTAAGCCGGCGCCACACTAGCCAATTTTTCCAGTGATTTTCATGTGTGAGCTTCATTTACATAATCGTTGCCAGTCAGTAATCTCAGCTGAGTTAATGGTTCCAGCAATGGGAAGCGAGATCTCAGCAAAACAGTTGGCATGTGTGGTACCCTCAGCCAAAATGTCTGCTAGTGTGGCATCCGCTTTAGTCTAAAGTTGACGAAAGGCAGATGGGGGAGTGTTTGGGAAAACTTTTGCGGAAATTACTTCACCTTTAAGACAATGGTTTTGATTATGCTCGTAAAGGCTGATGAGGTAGTGTTTGGAAAACTGTTGCAGAAATTACTTCACCTTTAAGACAATGGTTTTGATTATGCTCGTATGAATTTGTGAATTTCAAAAAGAGATTGTGTTGAAATTTGAGGATGGTGGATTATGTCTAATATAGTTATGCTCCCTTTATTATTAAATTGCTCACTCTTGGCTGTGGTCATAGTGTCAGATTAGATTAGCTCTGTACTGATCTCAAAAAGAGAGATTCAGGGTAATGTGATATCCCTGCCCCTGGAGGGTGAACAGATCAGTGTGAAAGACAAGAGTTTTGTCCCTGTTTAGAGTGAAGATGGATAAAAGTGTAGTCCAATATCACCTGTCCCTATTTTTCTTAATATGGTTGTGTTCGATTCTGTGAAAGCCTGCCAAACAATAGGTGTAAATCCCAGGAATGGAACAGCCTCTACCTTTCTGGAGGTAATATCAGTAGTAGACTGAAGTGTCTGTAACCCTTTGTGGTTTGCATAATCTGTTTAAAGGTTAAATTTTTTTCACATGTTAAATTACATTCCCTTATCTCATTTCTATATGTAGAGACAACTACAAGTAAGCCAATTGTAGGTTAATTTTCCCCCAAAAAGTTAATGTTATGGCACTGTGTTACTATTAAATCATTGCTCTGTTTGATGACCTGACATGGCGGCGTTAGATCTACCAATGTTGTGAGTGTAAGGCGGGCAAACTATTTGTCTGACCAATGCCAAACCCCTCAGGAAACTGTTGGAAAACAGATTTTTGCAGTTCTGTTTGTATCCACTTGTGTGCAGACAGATATTACACATTTCACCTTTAATTGCAAATTCCAACTAAGTAAATACCCTAAAATAAAATTAATAATCTTTAGTGTGCTGCTCCTTAGTCACAGGATGAGCAACACGCGTTACCAAACACCATTTTAAGTCAACAAGTATCAAATCAACAATCTACACAGTAACATTCCTCAGGATTTTCTTAATTTCCCTGTTGACAGAAACCTGCCAGATCTACAACATTAGAGGATTGAATTGTTTATGTAATTGAAAACAGAGTATTGGCTCTTGAAAGGACAGTTTAGTGAAAACCAAGCATGATGTTCTCTGATGTAATATTTTCCAGCTCAAACTTGTTCATTTAGAAATGCTTGACTTTCTACAGGCTCTATTAAATTACAACTTTTGGTCCGCTCAAGACAAAAGTCTAATTTTTGCCGCCAGCTGTTACTGTTCTTTTCTTCAAGCTAAAGATTTTGGGTTTGGATAATGGTAATGTCCTTACATGTGATGCAAGAGTGTAGAAAAAAACATTTGTTCTTGCTTTTGGGTTTTAAAGATGGATGATTTCCATCTTGAAAACAGCCAAACAGATTTTTTCCATCTTCCATCCTGCCTCCAATTTCAGTTTCATGTTTTGTGTAAAAGTGTTTTGTTTGGAGACAATTGTTGCAGTGCTTGGCAGCATCAGTGCATGCTATTATCTGTTCTGTTTCCTGGGTAGGGTTGCACCAGCTGTGTGTAAGGTCTTAATTAATTTGAGACGTAAAGTTCACACTAAGGGCTTAGTAACTAGTTAGTTTGTAACAACTCTAAGCTTAATTTGGTTGAACCACCTGTTCTTAAGGCAAGACTTGACTAGTAGTTTGTAAGCTCTCCATAATGTAATGCGTTAGGGCTGCACTATTTGGACAAAAATTCATATTCTGATTATTTTGAAAAACATTGCGATTGCGATTTGACCTGCGATTATGATAGACAATTTTTTCCGAAATGTTTTTCACATGTTCAACTACCAAAAAGCTACTGGGATTTTCACACTTGACTCCTATTAAAAAGACAAAATTGAGACCTTTATTTCAATTCACCCACAAACAAATAAACAGTGAAACAAAGAAAAACACTTTCTTCATATTCAAATTGTACACATGTTTTTTCCATTTTGAAAGCTTGAATATTAGGGATGCTTCAATCAGGATTTTAACATCCGATACTTATCTCCAATTTTCTTTTCATCTAATCGCCCGATGTTGATCATTTAACTTTTTTATAGCAGCTCTGTCAAAACTGGTTATATATAAGCTTTCTGCTCAATGTCACTGTTAACTGAATTTCCCTATTGGTAATACCATATTTGTTGCTGTGGGAATATAAATGTAAGAATTTAGAGATGCAACAGCATCAGCTGTATTACACTGTTAAACAGTTGCTAAGTAGAGGTCTCTGCCTGATCATGTTCACCTTTTTGTGAATCAAACAAGAATGGCTTACCGAAGCTATCTCTTTTGGGGTTTTTTTGGCTCTTGGTGCCTCCATCCCAGCCACTGAACTGACGACATCGGTCATGATTTAATAATTGTCTGAGTCAAATGCAAATATAATGGCTTAAGTGTGGACCTGCTTTTATCTCAATGATAATGAAGTAGTCTGAGTGATATAGTTATGCTGACTGGATTAAGGGCTGTTGAATCTCCAGGGTCTGGGAAGGGTTCCTACAACTGCTTACTTCCTTAGTATACTTTGTTAACAGTCATCAACTGAGTACTTTGTCTTCACTTGAAGGACTGCCCACCAAAATGTCTATAAAACTACAATGTAAGTCTCACTTAGTTCTGAGTTTCTTCTGAGTTTCCAACATGTTAAATAGTTTTTGCTGTCAATAATAATGTTGGTTGGTTGGTTGGTTGAATAATTAAATAAACACAAAATATTCAATTTGACTCTTTACTCAAGGCCTTAAAAACTATGGCATACGAAATGAGACAAATGGTAATGCAATAATTGATAATGTTAAGTCAAGTTTTTCCTGTTAGATGACCACTCACATTCAATTTCATTGGTTGATACATGAATAAGATGCTCTATTAGATTTCATTATTTTGCAAAGACAGCAGATGTTGCCTGATCTTGTCAGTCTTGAACAAATATGTAGAAACTATTAGATTCCTCGTTTGTTCGTTCAGTGTTTGCTCGCATCATGTTCACATTCACAATCATGTTTACAGCATGTGCTGTTGTAGCATTCAACAGCCCACAGACCAATGAAATTGATTGTGTCACACTGAAGTATGCCCATCAAATTTGCTTAGCCACAAGGTGATGATGCAACGAGTGATAATTCAGTTGTTTATAATGATAGAGATGGGAACAGCTTTATGGTTAAGCGTGAGTGAATGATTATCTAAAGGGAAAAACTTGAAGGTAATGGTTATAATTTTGATAATCATTATTTGATGGTTATCAGAGGTAATGGTAATACGTTTGATTAATTTATACAATGATTTACCATGATAAATTCTTGTATTTCCACTAACCATATTTGTTGCATTTCATATGCCATAAAAAACAAAAAACAAGTAGGCTTATACAAACTATTCTCTACTGTACTGTATATAAGATAGTCCTAAAGAATGAGGCTTAATGTCAATCTGAAGTTGAACTGATAAACTATTGGTGTTATTAAACTTAAAGTGAAAGTTTTGCTTATTTTATCATATTTCATTTAACAATGCATTATATTATAGTATATAAATATTTTATATAGATTTATTATATATATACGTTCCTTCCTTTTCATTTTGTTGGATGTTAATAATATTAGTTCCGCTTTCACTTGTTGCATCTGGTAGTGTAATAAGGGAGACACACACTCTCATGAGGTAAACAAGAGGAGAATGAGGAAGAGGGCATTTCTGGACTCTACAGGTGCTACTGTTAATGCGGTTTCCTCAGCAATCATTTAATAAAGGTGTTTGAATTATACCCCATCGTGTATTCAGTGTTATTATTATGATACCTGTGCCTTGCGAAAACTGAGATGCTGCTACCACAGATGACAATAAAAACCCCTTCACGCAGGACACGCTGGTTTAGTGTAAATAAAGCTCTTTGATAAGCAAAAGGAACCGAACTCTGAGCACTTCTGTTCCTCTAAGCATGAGATGGAGTTGTGTTGCACAAAACTGCTCTGAAAACACTGTTATAATGCTCTCACTTAATATAGACTGGACAGATCAGCGCAAATAAACTTTGAAGCGAGCAGACTGTTTGTTTATTTAATTAAATCCCAGCCATTTTATAAATAAATAAATATATACTAATACAACAGGCTGGAAAAATAGCCATTTATTAATTTTAATATCTATTTCGTATGTTGAATCTTGACACTGGGCAGCGTTAGATCTGGTTCATGCTGAAGAAGTAAGTTTTTTTTTACATAATGTTTTCTCCCATAAATGTAAACAAGTGTAAATGTTGACATCATATATTTAGAAAGGACTGAAGCCTGTAAACCAAAATTTACTTCCGTAAATTTTTACGTCCTACCTAAGTTTAATGGTGTAACGCTCTAATATTTAATAGAGCATAAATTGTGACATAGTGCCCATTTAATCCACAACTAGGCTAAATTGTAACTTATGTATAGCTGGTGCAACCGGCCCCAGGCCTTCTCTGGTACACTCATGGGGAATTCTGAGTCAGCATTATATTCATTTGTGAACTTGGAAGATGACAATAAAACTCTTTGTCTGTGCGCTGCATACATTTTCAAAGTCATATTATTGAAAATGTGGTACTCTGCGATTTAAAAACCAAAGCCCCATGCCAGTGTTCTAAATTTAAAGCCGGTGGGACTGATGACCAAGCAGAGCCGTAGGGAAGGAGGTCCCCGGTGAAGCCGCAGGACTTGATGAAGAGTAGCTGTGGGATTGGAGAGCTCAGGTGGAGCCAGGTGACTGACTGACCAAGGTGGAGCTGGAGGGAAGGGACATAGAGCCAAGATGTAACTCAGGGTGGATTTTTTCGCCCAAGAGAAAAAAGTTTTGCTTCTTCCAAAGTATAAACCGGGCTTAAGGATGGCAGAATTTCATTTTTGAAAGAACTATCCCTTTAAATCAGTATTTTTAAAAGGTGTATGGACAGTCAGGCATAGTACCAGACATATCCAAGGAAATTCACTCAGCAAAAATAGAGATATTGGAAACTTATAGTTGATATTATGGGAAAATATTATATTCAAAATTATACGTATAGCTGAACAGTTTATTGCCATGTTTGTGCTTGTGATTAAATACATTCATATAACACTGACTGACTGTTCAATGGCTGTATCAGACTGAGATGGATGGGTAGATTTTGGTATCTGATTTTGACTGGGTGAAGAAATCAACTCCAAAAAGATGTTGCTTTCAAAATAGGTGGATCACAGTTTCACGCCCACAGATAACGTGGACCTATGGCAGTAAGAAGGTATTTAACAGCCGGTATGAAGTTTTCCTGAAGGTTAGCACTGGCAAGCTGTTTCAAACCACCACAACAAACTAAATGTTTTTTTTATTTTTGGACAGATTTAGTTTGAAATGACGTTACACACATTCTTCTATTTTGTTAGAAATATATTGGCGCCTTTAAATTTCTTCCATTCATTTTTTTTCTACTAGTGGTCTGTCTCCTTCCCCATATACTGTCTCTGGTTTACTGTAAATCACTGGTTCTGACATTATCATTGTGGGTGTGCAGCTTAAACTCTCATCAGGCCCTTACGTTAATCTGTTCACCTGTCATAGCTGCAAAAGTACTTTCAGATTGACCTACTGTGATGCTCTCTGGCTTATAAAGTTTTTATTGGAGCTGGAGCGAGTCACACACATTTTTGCTGTAAAAATGAGGGAAGTTACTGTCCTGCTGCCCATAAGCTGTGCACTTATGTGAAGATCTCCTTATGGAGAGCTTTCCTTATTAAAAGTGGACCATAGAGCATCTACAGAATGATAATGTAAACCATCATGCTATTAATGGTGCCTTCTAAAATACTCACTTTGTGTTTGACAGTTGGCTTTTATGAGTCAGTCAAAACATGAGAAAATAAGTCACAGCCTGACCTTGTCTTCCAGGGATTGTGTCAGTTTAACTCGAAGCATGCTCAATATTGCTTACTATGAAATCACATACAAAAAATGTTAATTTTCTTTATAATAATGATGTTTCTCCTCCTTAACTGCCCTACAAAGCCCAAACGTACTTACTATGCCAACACTGACACTGAGAAAATGGCTTCAAAGTTTTTTGATTCTCTTGCTAAATGTGGATTGTAAAATAGTCTCATCCTGTTCCATTCTCTGAATTGGAGCATTGTTGATTCAAACCTGTCTTGCAGAAGGACAGATCACAGTCTATGAGCCCTGATTTCGGTTATATAATAACTTAATTTTAACAGTGTGTGCCAGTTACTGTGGATTGCATTTGCAGGCCAGTGAGGTACCGTTAGATTTACATTTTTGAGTAAACGCATTAAAAGACTTCTTATGATACAACAGAATCACAGTTATTACTTTTTAATGCATTACAAAATGTTAAGAATCCATTACTTGAAATTACTTTTTACATTACAATTATATTACTTTTTGTGTACGCTTTTAAGTTAAAGATAATCGCTCCCATAATTGTGATCAATCCAGAGGTGTTTTGCCCAAGAACCTCTCCTTAACCCCATTTTTCATCATGTGGGAGTCATCTGTTGTGTTTATTGCTATGTACAAATGAAGGCGAACATGTGACTGAACTCTATGAACCATCTGGCTGAAAAGAGCCCCTAAAACGCCTCTTAACCTCTTGCCACCCAGCACATCACCTGCATTTTTTAAAGATATACTTTCACACAGACCGTAGGTGTGTATAAACTTGCATATTCAAATGTTTAATTTGTGTTTTTGTTAATACTGAAATTACTTTTATGTCTCTTTACAGAGAGCGTTATAAAAGACAAAGAGTTTGAGGTGATGATGCAAATCGACTGTGAAGTCATGGACACCAGGATACTCCGCATCAAGTCGTCTAGTGTTCCACCCATCTTGCGTGCCAATCAGACAGACACAGACTCTTTCTATCACTCGACCCCCCGCAACAACCAGCATGCTCCTCCTGTTGGAGTCCTCGTGGGTTCTTAATTCCAGCAACCCACTAATTACAAAAATGTATCTTGTCATATTATCGTTTTCTCATCATCATTTAGTTTGTTTGGTTTTTGTTGACTATTTTTATCTGATTTGCAAACCAGAATCTGTTTGAGTACTACCAAGATTACCAAGATTAATTAGCTGGGACAGAGGACTGAATATGAAGTCACCACATCAAAATGCAAAAGCACCAAGTGTGCCATTCAATCCAAAAGTCAGACCATTCCAGGGCATTTTCCCCCCAGACTATTGTTAACTTGCTGATCTGACTTGACTGATTAAAATGTTAGTTTATTTCTAAAACAGTTTTTTTTTTTTAGTTGAATGTTCTCCAAGCAGACACACAATTACAATTAATGTTCAGTCAATTTTAAGATGTCTTTATTGATGTCATGGTTCAGATGCATTTTCAATTTATTTCTCTGCTACACATGGGAGAATGTCTGAATTGTTCGCACCATGCTTATGTTGCTTTGTAAAATTACTTGAAGTGAATATTTATGAAGCTTACATTTTTGTACCAAGCTTGTTTGGTACATATTTAAGGCTCATAATCTTTAATACTACTATTCTCAAAGAACCGACCATGGCAGCTATTCTTAGTTCCCGATAGTGAATTGAAAATTGTGTTAAAATATATTTACCCTTTTAACTCACTTCTCATAATTGAATTGAAATGATTTTTCTCATTCAGGACACTGCTCTAAATATATTTCCAAAAAAGAGTGCAAAAGAAGAAATATTAAGGTGTTATATAATCCCTCTGCCTTATCTTCAAATGTTTGAGTTCATAATTTTAGATGACTTCTAATTGGCATAATTTGGGGAAATTTTGGGTCTTAAGAAATATTTGTCTGTACATTTGAAAACACGTCAGGCCCTTAAACAACATTTTTGGATTTAATGTATTTAATTTCTGCAGTTTTGGAAAGACTTCTTGTCTGTTCCTGTACACACAGTGATGGAAAGGAATTTTGTAACAATGAATAAACAAGAAATAAACACTGGACAAATACTAGCACAAGTTTGTGGGTGATTTGTGTACTGTAGTTCTCTGCAATCTTTTTTTGTAGTAGGAATATGTTGGTATGAATTTGTTCAATGAAACTGAAGGTTTGTGAAAGTAAAGGCTATAAGGTACAGTGCAATTCCGATTGTAGCTCTTTTAAAAACTAAGGTTAAAATATGGTAGATTTCTGTTTTGTTTGTCCATATTTAGCCCAGTGGATGTAGAGGTTTACAGTGCAACACTTTACTCTTATCTGAGTGAGTGTCCATTGAGAAGGGCTGTGCTGAGAGAACATTCTTCAAAGGAAAACCAGTACCATATATCTAATTTCAACTCTTGTTTAATAGCAGTTATGTTCTGAGTCAGACAGAGATTTGAGTTTAAGTGCTAAAAAAAAAAATTCTAATGAAATTGCAAAAATATAAAACATGACAAAAGATTACAAACAGCAATTACTCTATAAAATGTGCTGTTGTTCCTGCTCGAATGACACAAAATTGCAAACTGTATAGTGTGTAAAACAAAATGTTTATGAAAATAAAAAAAATATTTATTTTTACATTCATCTATCCCATGTTTAAGCATTTATCTTACAGTATATACAATATTTTCTACTCAATATCAGAATATAGCACCTCAACAGTTTCATAATTCTGCCAGCCTTAAAAGAGGTCTGTTTTTAAAGTACAAAAGCAAGCAACAACAAAATCTAAATAAATGATCATCAATGCACACTTGCAAAGCTCGTGTTAAGTTTGGTAGTTATTCATTAAGAAATTAAACTAATGAAATTTGATGACTTTTTGTTTTTGACATCAAGATAAGGGTCTAGAAAGATTTTGAGGTCATTTTTGCACTTTGAAAATACTAATCCAACAGCATATACTACAGTACATTAAACTACATAAAGTTGATAAGAATAGCTGAGTGAACTGATCCACAATCCACTTTAATATATTTAAAGTTTATCCTGACAACATCTGTTTTGTGCAAAGGAAGTACACTCATTTTGTCATTTTGGTCTACAGTGGGTCTACATATGCAAATTGAACATTATAAGTGACCTGATGTCCGTTATCCCAGGCATACAACACCCTCTCTTTGGGGTTATAATCGATCTGAGTTATGTAAGTATAGTTGTTGCTAAAAGGCAAGCGAGGGATCATCTGAGTGTTAGTGTGGGTGTCAAAGGCATAGGACAAATTGGAGTCATGCTGATTGTAGCTCTCTGTTGCATAAAGAACGCCACATACGATAAAGCAGTTGCCATAGTGATTGCGCCGGAGTCCAGTCCTCCATGTGGATTCACGCTTCATGCTCAGATCGTTGGGGTTCAGTCGACTCAAGACAATCACTTCCTGCAAGAAGCCCTCGTCATCCAGAGCAGGGTAGATCACCCAAAGTCCACTCTCATCTATGGCCAGATCCATTTCCGAGTTTTCTCTCCATCTCCATGCGGACACATCGTCGTTCTCAAAGACCGCGTCATGCAGCATGGTCCAGGCAGCTACATAACGGAACCGGAGGTCGTACTTGATAATATCTCGAGAGAATGCGCGGTTGTAGTAGAAAGCACCATTGTAGACCACATGGCCAGTACCAATCCAGTTATAAGGCAGCTTGTAGGAATTAGTGACGCGACCTTGAAGGAAAGCATGAAAATTATAAAAAGTACTCAGGATGGCATATTTACAAAGTTTATTTGTTAATCTGAATAAAAGTAAGTTTGTAAAAATAAATAAAAAACAATACCTTGTTTGAAGATATCCATGTTGCGGAACTCCAGTAGGTTGTTGCCATAGTAATAGTTTGTGATATATATCTTGTCATCTTGAGCCAGCGGATCTTTCATCCAAGCGCCTTCATTGCGACCATATGTGTGATGTGTGACAGGTTCTGCGATTGTGGCCAAGGTGTCCTTACACAGTCCTGTAAACAAAAACAGACCACTTCATAATTACAGCACTGTTTTAAACTTTCTTTTGCCAAACAATCTGGATTTCCATGCACAAACCAAATTCTGAATTAAATTTTAAAAGGCAATTTGATATCGAAGACAATCGTTTGGTTGATGAATCCACATGGGACAACTGGAGTGCAAACTAGTGGCAAACCGATGTGTTTTTTTTTTTTTTTAATGGTCGATGCAGATATCTAAATAGTAGGATGGCCAAAAGACCATATAGTGCAATATACAGTATAAAATACAATATAATGATATATTTGTTAGTGGCAGTGGTGGCTCAGTGGTTGAGGCTCAGGGTTACTGACCAGAAGGTCAGGGGTTCAAGCCCCAGCACCACCAAGATGCCACTGTTGGGCCCTTGAGCAAGGCCCTTAACTCCAGGTTGTTCCGGGGGGATTGTCCCTGTAATAAGTGCGCTGTAAGTCGCTTTGGATAAAAGTGTCTGCCAAATGCATAAATGTAAATGTAATGAAAGCGTATTAGATGTACACCAAATTGTTGAATTTAAAATGACCTCTCAAAACAGCCAAATATCAGTCCATTAATCAGCCTGGCCAATATATTGGTCCATCACCATTGCGAATCAGGTCACCAAATTGGAATTACTGTAATTATGAGATGACAACTGGGAGATCCTATTAGGAACTGTTGACATTCTCTGACCTTGTAAGTTATTAATTTCTATGGCGACAAACAACAAAATATGTATCACTATATTAATTCACCTGTATATGTTCTTGCAAAATATTTAAAAACAAAGGTAACAATGGCATAATAAAATGGCATGTCAAACTATTTTTAATTAATGCTAATTGCCTGTCATAGAAGAACATCTGAGAAACCAATTATCCAAACCTGGCTTCTTTTGAGGTCCCTCCTTAAAATTCTCTTCCACCACAGTTTTCACAGCTGTCCCTCTGTCCATCTCTTCCTCTACATCTACCACTTCCTCTTCCTCCCAGCTTATGCTATATTTGCGTTTGCCAGTTTTGCTTGTGGTTGCGGTTGTTGTTGTAGGCGAAGTAGTTGTGAACAAAGACGCCATGGAGGTAAATGTATGTTCAGGATTTATCTTGGTTAAGAAAGTGATAGAGTCTGTCTTACTTTTACTCATATGTGGAGTGGTCACCAAGGTGTTAGCTACTCTTGTGCCAGCAGTTGAGCTCAAGGTGTTTTCTGTTGCTGTTAATGTGTCAGAAGGTGATTCTGTAATAGAGGCGGGTAGCTTATGGAGAGTTTGTTTTTGAGTTATACTCTTGATTGAAAACAAAGGTTTACCAGTTTGAGTGGCATCTTCTTTCATGATTTTTTTAGCCATAGTTGCACCTTCAGTTGTCCTTTTGGTTATAATCTCTGTAATGGTTGACACTGTAGTCATTACATTGGCAAAAGCTGCTGTGACTGACTCATTTTTCTTTATGTGGTTCAGATTGGATGACCTGACCAAAATATTTTGAGCCTGTCTTACAGATGGAGTTGAGGGCTCCATGTTGCTTGCTTCCTCCATTTTATTGATGATGGTCTGAGGTTTGGTCTGTTCCTCAGTCTTTACAACCATAAAATTATCCATCGCAGCAGGTGTTGGTGTTGTTTTATCATCTCCTTTGAAGCTCTCAATGGTGGAAAGAGCTGTTCGAGCCAGAACGGATATTGGGTCTGAAGGTCTCTTAATTGGCATGGCAGAGTCTGACAGTCCAGTGAATGGAGATTGAAAGCTATTTCGTACAGTTTCCCCTTTTAAAACTTCAGTCTTGGGTTTGGGTGGGACAGACCATGCTCTGATTACAGGCCTGAAGTGCCGAGATTTGTAATGAAGAAGTTGTTCATCAGCAAAAATGTCCATTGGGCTATCACCACTGAGATTCTCATCTACTGTAATAAGGAACAAACATCTTAGATGGTAACTAACAAAGGCAAATCATATAACTCAAAACTGGTATCTGATGCTGAAATACTGCAGTTATACTTACCGTTCTCCTCTGTGTCTGCCTCTTCCACTGGGTCCGATTTATAGAATGTCATCCCCTTAACAATCATTTTTGGGTGCTTCTCCCTCCCATGATGCTCTTGTTCTTGCAAGCTTGCAACGGCCTTGTCTAGGTCTGATTCACTCATCCTCTTTAGAAGATCTCCAACAAACCTTTCCTCAAACTTACTCTGCTAGCACATAAGTGACAGTAGTGACATAGTGACAGTCATATTGCACCCACTGAGCTATAATGCTTTACACAATAATATACAAGCCATACTGTATTTAAATTTTTAATTGACAGTCAATTTTCTCTATAATTATTTTTGTTTTCAGATCCACGCATCAACCTAAAAATGGGTTTTCTAAAAAAATTAGCTTACACCAATAGAAGTATTTTTTAAAGGAATATTCCAGGTTCAATACAAGTTAAGCTCAGTCAACAGTGTTTGTGGCATAAAATTATTTTCGACTTGTCCCTCCTTTTTCAAAAACAAAACAAAATTGGGTTACATTGAGGCACTTACAATGGAAGTGTGGCTAATTCATAAATGTTAAAATACTGTTTCAAAAGTATTGCTACAAGACGTAAACAATATGTGTGTTACTTTTACCATGATTTGATTGTAATAAAATCACTTTCTAACATTTTCTGTTTAAAGTTATGTTCCATGGTAATGTAATGCCTTAAATGATGATTTAAACAACTTTACAGCTTTTTTTTTTTTTACAGAAGAATCAATGTGTTATAGTAAACTATAAGCTTCACGTTTTTGCCTTTAAACCCTTCAAAAACGTACAACATTTTCTTCTGTTGTAAGTTCCTCACTGTAACACTGTTTTGTTTTTTAAGAAAAAGAGGGATGGATAAAAATTATTTTTGTGGTAATCAACATTCTGCCATAAATGCTGTCGATTGAGCTTAACTTGTAATGAATTTTCCTTTAAGGATTATTTTAAGCAGAAATTGAAACTTTAGAAGTTTACTATTGCAGGTTATCAATAGTAATGCCTTCTTTGCAGGCAAATTTTTTAACTTGCCTTAATTACCTTATATATACACATTTACATTTATGCATTTGGCAGACACTTTTATCCAAAGTGACTTACAGTGCACTTATTACAGGGACAATCCCCCAGGAGCAACCTGGAGTTAAATGCCTTGCTCAAGCACACAATGGTGGTAGCTATGGGGATCGAACCAACGACCTTCTGACTAACAGTTATGTGCTTTAGCCCACTACGCCACCACCATACATGCACATGTTTATTACATAAAGTAAGGACTAACCTAAATTGTTTTAAATAGCAATGGGGAGGACCCTCTCACCTCAATGTGCAGAAAAGCAGCTGCCTCATCATTCTGCTCACTCTGTCCCTTTTTCGTCTCCCGCAGTAGTGGGAGTGGAGTTGTAGGTGAGGATGTGGATGTGGGCAGCTGTGGATTTGGAGAGGTACTCCTTGTGTTTGACCTCTCTTCAGTCTGGTTTTTGGAGACCATCTGTGAGGAGACCGCCACAATAGCACCATTAATGCAATGAAACACTAGGATTAGATTTTCATTTCTGGGGAAATACCTCTTGAAACATAGTTTGGCAGGGATCTTTATTTCTTCCATGAAACACAAAAAAGAGATGTTAGGCAGAATGTTAAACTCAGTCACCATTCAATTTCATTGTATGGAACAAAATATGTAATGAAAGTGAATGGTGACCAGGGCTTGCATTCTGCCCAACATCTCCATTTTGGTTCCATGTAAGAAAATAAAAGTCATACAGCTTTGGAACAATATGAGGGTGAGTAAATGATGATCGAATAAAAAAATGTGGTGAAGTAAAAAGCCGAAAAGATGAAGATCTTTCTACGTTGAATAATTGAGTTTAAGCGTGAACTTGATCATATTTAGTGAGTATACATTTGTATTCAATTCAAGCATTTAAAAATTAATGATCTAGCTTATAAGTAAATATTATTTATGATTGCTTGTCTTTTCAATGCATCATCATGCTTCAATCATAAAGTATTTATACACTAATTTAATTGGTAAAAAAAAGTACATTTTACTTAACTTTTCGAAGCTGGTGTTTCCAGCATGCACTGTGCTTGAATAATTAATGAGCTTGCATGGTTTCACTGTTTGCAAGTTTATTCAAAGTTTTTATTGTTGATTTTGTTATATTTAGTTACTTCTTGTTTTGTGAAGTCAAGTTAATTTACTACTCAAGAGTTAAAAAGATAAAAAAAATGATCAGTTGCTTGTGATCTTGTTTTGTACACCAGGTATTGAGGTCTGCCTGTGCAGATCTGTATTTTGTGTCTATTGTTAGTAATACAAGGTCATGTTGTCTAATAGACTACATGTCATGTATCAAGCTTCCCTGTGGAAGGCTTTATGGCATGGGGAATATGATTAAATATGTTTAAGTAAAGTTCTAAATGTGAAATGTTCTACCATAATGATTATTACATTTTTTGTAAGTAAGCATTGTTGTGTTAACTTAAATTTACTTACTAAGTTTAATCAATATTATATCATGAAGTTAAATAGATTTTACTCAATTTTATACCTTTCAAATATACATAGAAAAACTGTGTGCAAACACTTGCAAAGTAACTGAGTAAATCTCACTAGAAAATATGTTTTCAGTGTGGATGAACTAGCCTATTCCTTTAGGGGCCATGGTGTGGTCTATATAAAAACATGAGCGTGCACTGGCTCCTACATATAACAATATGTGTAACAAAATTTGGCTATTTTTTAAATGTATCCATTTCAATGTCATAACTAAATTCCATCAAATTGAATTGTGTAATGTTTAAACAAATTAAATGAATACTGTGTAAAATATGTAGTTGTGTTTATTTTATTAAAGATTACTCAATTCAATTTGATTGAATTTTTTATTTTGTTATGAAATTGAAATGCATGCATTTTTGAGTGCAGGTGTGTTTAGGCATTTAATATAAGAAGAAAATGTGGTGAGGTGAAGTTCAGTGCTGGTGAAGCAAACAGCCCTGTGACTTACTTTTTCTATGTTGTCCACTCGATCAAGAAGCTTTGTGGTGACGGAGTGCAATTTCAGAAGGTCCATGCCATAGAAGGCACCCTCCAGCAATTCCAGTACAGTGGACAGCTGTAACAAAGTAAATTCCATCACGGCAAGTGTTGGGTTTATTAAAGAGAAGGAAATGTTTTGCATTAATTTTTATGCCATAATTAGGTTGGTTTTCAATAATTGTGGCCTTTAATATCCATACACTGTCCAGTCACCTTGATATTATCTTTACCAGCCTGTTGCAGCCGCTTCAATCTAAAGTCAGCCTCACAAGGGTTTATAGCTGACGGTGGAGCGATGCATGTACATTTGCAGTGAGGTCCTGATGTGATGGTCTCCACCGTGTAGAAATCCTGAGGCGTCGCGTTACATTCCTGGATCCGCTTGCACGCACTCGCGCTCAGAGGTCTGACAACACATTTACAGCCACAGTCAGAGCCTTCCGAAAGCGCTTTCACTTTGTCATAATCACCCAGCAGCTACAAAGAGAAGAGGACGAATGCATTTTCCAGCCAGCAAAATCACCGCACTTTGTTACAATGCAACATGTTGTATTTGACTGAGAATTAGTATGAAGATCAATCAGTATCAAAACTTGAGAACTTGCATTTTTGGATTTGAGAACTTGTACGATAAATATTTGTACTCATAAATGGAAATTTACACTCACAGGACCGATGTGAAAACTTTGGCTAGGCATCAACCAATAAAACGACTTAATTGCCCCTCACCCGCAAATACTGGTCTTGCTCTCTGGCATCAGTATTTACAAGTGCTTTTTGTTCGCTTAAGTATTTGCAAATGTCAAGGTGTGACATTTGTAAAGTCGCAGTGCCAGATTTGAGAGGTTTTATGTGCCGATTTGTGGTTGTACTGCGAAAATTAAAGTAATTTAGTTAATACAAGTGTCTGTGGTTATAGTTATAAGTCATTAATATAATTTTGCACATTTGTGACTACTTGTCTGCAATTGCAAATCAGAACACTAGCTTTGAATTATTGTCTGTGCATGCAGATTGGAACATTCAACATCAAATTTCTATTTTACAAGTTTTCAAATCGTTGCTGTGAGTGTAAATTTCAACTTACGAGTACAAATATTTATTGTACAAGTTCTCAAATCAAATATGAAAGCTCTCAAGTTTTGCCACTGATTTATCTTCATAATTAGGGGTGGTAGGACCTAACACATTGACGCAACGAACAGAACACGTGCATTTCAAGGTTTTTATATATTTTTTTACCCTTTTCTCCCCATTTGTTTTGTGAGACTACTTTCCCACTACTTACTAGGTCCTCGTGGTGGCGCGGTTACACACCTCAATCCGGGTGTTGGAGGACAAGTCTCAGTTTCCTCTGCTGAGAATGTCAATCCACGAATCTTATCACGTGGCTCGCTGTGCATGACACCACAGACTCACAGCATGTGGAGACTCATGCTACTCTCCGCGATCCACGCACAGAATACCACGTGCCACATTGAGAGCGAGAACCACTTAATAGTGACCACAGGGAGGTTACCCCATGTGACTCTATCCACCCTAGCAACCAGGCCAATTTGGTTGCTTAGGAGACCTGGCTGGATTCCGAACTCTTGAGTCCAGGGGTGGTCAGCATCAATACTCACTGAGTTACCCAGGCCCCCCAGAGGCATGTTTTCAAAAATTGACTGGGGGTTTTCTTTACGTGCACTTCTGCACGTGACACTCAAATACATTTTTGTTATGTTTTCTTTCATTTGAGAAAATGACATGTCATGTAGCCTATAACATGTATAACAACCATAACGTTAAAGGTGCTATATGTAAGATTCACAACAAGAGTTTGAAAAGGGTACTACAGTCTAAATTCAAAACATTGGAGAGTTGTCTGTCCCGCCCCAGACTCGAAGCTCGTGGGAGTTGCCAGAAGGTTGACATGCAAATTAGCCAACTCAGCACCCGTTTTAAAGGATTTCTGGGCTTTAAGCTCTCTCCATCTTCCAAAAGCATCTCCAATATTTATCCTCATTTTACTACGCCTCTGGTCATTGTGTTTTTTAGACAGATGGTGAGGATTATTAGGTCGGGTGGAATCTGTTATCTCTGATCCAGTTCGTTTGTGGGCTTCCATAGCTGAGGCATGCATTTTTTATTTTTTTTTTGCTTGCAAACTTGTTCAAATCTGGCAACCCGGTAGTGTCGAAATACTATTGGTGAGTGGGCAGTGGGCGGGATCACACAGGCCAAAGCATAAACGGAAATTCCGGCCCAGACTGGAAACTTCAAAGTACAATATACTGGCTGTTGCATTGTTATCAGAGAAGCCAGTATTTCAGCTTAACATGTTTCCTAATTCTCTAATGATATATTATGGTCATTTTATGATTCAGTACAGTAAAAATATTACATAGAGCATATTTAATGTGACTGAATCAACCTAACTAGTTCACCCCAACAAAAGTAATTGCAAGGGTTATGCTATTAATGTTACAACTGCACGTTATCTTGTTTACAGTGTGTTAAAAATTAAATGACAAAGCAGCATTTTTACGCAAGTTCAATAAACTGCACATATTTCAATGTTCATTTCACAGAACTGGTCACTGAAAACATTGTTTGGCGATGCAAATCTATAAATGTGCTTCATGTGGTAGGCTAATAAATAAATTTACTGGTTTGTTACATTCAAAATATAATTTATTTTGACTGAATTGACCTGACAAAATGAAATTATACCAACGAAAATAATTTAAAGACCTATTGTAGACTCTTGAGAGGAAACAATTGCATGCACTTCTTTTTAAAAAAGTGTTGTGAAATACAATGCGAGCTGTGGATATTACCATACCTGACTTAATAAATGTACTTGATTGTCCATTTCCTTTTGCAGAGTTTCCTTTTGCTCATTTGTCATCTCCAAAACTCGCTGGTGAGATTTTGGAGCTGCCGAAGTGAGAGTGAATGCCACGAGCCATAAAATGCACCACATCCCCATATAAATCATCATGCAGAGTGTTTGATTTAATCCCTTCAAGGATGACACAATCTACAAGATTGTGCGTTAAAATCGAACTTTTCCTCTTTAAAAACGAAAAACTATGAAACACATCTCCAACTGCACTGCCCTCCAGATAAAATATCTGAGAAGAGATTTTGCACAAGTCAAGAGGAGGTAAAGTCCCAGATGAGGGCAGGTGCCTGGTCCTCAGCGTTAAGCTGGTCTGAGAAGAAACAGGAGTGACGTTACATTTGAGCTTATGTAAGGGGGCAGGATGGAGAGACTCATAGCGCGCACTGGTCCACATCCACAGATGCACACACAAATCTTTTCATAGCCATCCACAAATTGATTCCCATTAACTTCTATTCCTAGAATAAGCCATTTGTAATTCATATCGAATATAGACCAAGTTGTTTGTAGTATTTAAGGCAATATTTATTTATTTTTACGAGCTACTTTTAAGCATCAAATCCTTAAAGTTAAGCTTTAATTATGGGGACAATTGAAGTGTTATATCGCCATCTGTAGTTTAAATGGTGAAATCCATTAGGCGTCCACAATCCAGTAGCCTACAAGTTCATTCTTTCCATATCAGGTGACGAAGTACCACAATTAACCACTAGTGGTCAGTATTTACCCATGTTACTGTTTGAGTGAGTAAAGAATCATAACTTACTTTTTGAGGCCCTTAGTCGAGCTTTTAACATTCCACATAAATGGTGGTAGCAAGCCAACAAATAGTAAGTATGTTCTTCAGTGGACAACATTCCTGACAAAAATTAAATATGGCTCTACTCTGAATAAGGTCTATAGAGCGCAACAGTCAGGTTCCTGAAGTAAAAATGCCATTTATTTTTCCAAAGACTAATTGTTTTTTACTGATAACTTACAAACATTTAAAGACAGACATAACGTGAGCTCCCTATGTTGTTCATCGGTGATATGTGCTTCTGAAGCAATCAGTCCACTTTATTTGAACTTCACTGTGTTAAAATCACAGTTAGTTGCAGAGTTACTGGTGAACAGCGTTCACTGCGTCCCTATGGTTCAGCAGAGAAAGATCCACCAATCAGAGAACTGCGGCCAAGAAACCTGCGGCCTAACAAGCCCGGAAGTGACCGTCCACTTCCATGACACATTGTGATACACCCTAAAACTACCAATACGTTTGTATAAATTGCAATATTTTTCAATAAATGACTTTATTACTTTTTTCTAAAATCAATAGTTTCATATATTTCCATAATTTTCATCATTTGCAATGCTTCATTGTTGTAGTTCGTATATAGATCAGTGGTATATATATATATATATATATATATATATATATATATATATATATATATATATATATATATATATATAGATAGATAGATAGATAGATAGATAGATAGATAGATAGATAGATAGATAGATAGATAGATAGATAGATAGATAGATAGATAGATCAGTGGAAATTACACAGCCTTAATTTGTCTCTTTGTCTGATTTTCAAAAACAAATTTTTTCAAAACAATGTTTGTAAGGTTAAGATTTATCACTGAGCTGTTTGGATTGGTTCATGGTTTAGAACTCTTATATAAAGAATTGTATAGAAAATATATGGAAGAAATGAATGGGGAAAATACTTCCTGAACCCAGACGGCCGAAAAAGTTGGCGGGCACTGTTGTGCGCGTGTAACATCAAAAGGAGTACTGTGCCTTTAAGACACCAATACTTTTGTGTATATATTGGTACAGTCTAAGGTTTCTGATTTTGTGTTCTATGAAAATTATATACTATGTGTTCTTCTTCTTGAAAGAAATAATTTAGTTTTATTGTTTTACTCTATAATTTGTCCTCTTAAAAAAAACCTCACTCATGCGTCACCTTCGCTTTATGTGTCCACTGGCCCTTTAAGGCGCGCAGCCGATTTTTACTACACGATAACGCGCAACGTAGCATTATCATAAAACAAGATTCAGTTGGGCGAAACATTGCGTCACAGATAGACTGCATATTCTCAACAATGTCTGACAGTAAATATGTAGTTTACTGACACAGGACGCATTCTAGACTTTACTATCCGGTATTTTCATCTTAGCCTAGCTTAATACGCAAAGGGGATTCCAGCAGTGGCTAACGACCATCAGCTCCAACAACAGAGACTAATCGAAGATGTGTAAATAAAAGTGATGCTCCTTCGCAGCGTATGACCAGAGGTACTTTCGGGCGGTACAAGACTGGTGGGAATCGACAGTCAAGATGATGAAGAAAAAGAAGTTTAAGTTCAGAGTGGATTTTGAGCTGGACGAGCTGTCGTCGGTTCCGTTTGTCAACGGGGTTCTGTTCTGTAAAGTCCGCCTGCTCGACGGCGGATTCTCGGAGGAGTCATCGCGGTAAGCATGCTTGGAAATGTGATGAGGAAAAGGGATGAAGGTAGTTTGTGGTTTCATGGAGGATTATAATAATGTGAATTTGTTTTGGTTTTTAATCGATAGGGTAAAGCTTAAAGAGATACTTCACCCCAAAATTAAAAACCTGTCATTTACTCACCCTCGTCTTTATTTTGCTGACCACAAATTAAGATTTTTAGAAGAATATCTCGGCTCTGTAGGTCCATACTATGCAAGTGATGGTGACCAGAAATTTGAAGGCACAAAAAAGCACATTAAGGCAGCATAAAAGTAGTCCATATGAAAAAAGTGGTTAAAACAATGTCTTTAGACGCAATATAATAGGTGTGGGTGAGAAACAGATCATTATGTAAGTCTCTTTTTTTATTATAAATATCTACTTTCACATTCTTTTATTTTTAGCAATATGCTTTCATTGCAAATATAGCCACCTACTAGGCATTTTACTTAAAATGGTTTAAAAAAATCTATGGTGAATCAGTCTGAAATGAACGATATTATTATCTTGCTCAAATTAATTTTTAGTTGTATCAAAACACCCAGCAGAACTTTAGGACTTGCATCCTTGTCCAAACAACTGACCATTGTTTTGAGGACCAGGATGTAAGCCATCTGTCATTTACAAAGTGAGCTTAAGCATTTAAGACCTGTGAATATTACAACATAGGCTACATAACATACAAGGCTTAATTTTTACTCTACAAAATAGTTTTAGATGGTTGACATGTCATATACGAGATTCTGGTGTGTGTATATGATTATTCTGCCCTTACTTAATAACAACGGTGTGTCAAAAGATGTTAAAAACCTTAAGCATAAAGTTGGCTGCTCTTGTTTCTGTATGTATGTTAACTAACACAATCAGTACTGCCTCAACAACAACAAAAATGTTACAGAATGCATTGACAGAATGCCAGTAGACTTCCCCAGTAGACTATAGAAGAATAATTTTCATGGAAACATATGATTTAAGTTACCATACTGCTTTTCATTTGTATGCTATCAATAACTGCAAGGTTTATCACATCCTTTGTGCACTGTTCCACTTCATTTGAAAGCTGTTGGTCTTGTGATAAGTCACCTCAAGCCACTTGTTTGTGTGTAAAAGGAACCGTGTTGCTTATTTGACTTGATCATAGGTTAATTTCCGGCAGGCTGGGAATAAATCCAGAACAGAGAACTGCGTAGTGTCAGAGCCCAGTGTGAATGAGGTTACAGATGAATGTGTCAAGAGTGTCTTGTCTTGTGTGTTATGAATGTCAGGAGCAAGTGTGATAGTCTGAAAAATAACGAGTGCCTTTGGTGGACGGTTCAGAATTCCGTCACTCATGTGTCTTTGTGAAGATGAATAAGGGGCTTGGTGTTGGTACAAAATGCAATTATGTATATACTGTATAGTCTTGTCAAAACATATATTGCAATATTCAATTACCTCAGCAAATCCAGGACTGAGGGATCAGTGAATATTCTTGCTTTTGTGATTTTGATGACATGGAAATTAATTTAAAAAAGCAAATACATTTCTAAATTCAAATTGTACTCTAAATGAAACGAAAAAGCAAATAAATAAATAAAGTGATAAAATAATTATATATTAGGGCTGTCGATTGAATGCATTAATTCAGTGCGATTAATTTTATTAAAAATAACGCGTTAAAAAAATACGCAATTAGTCACAATGCCACTGGACCGTAATAAGGAAGATTCCTGAGAAATGCAAGCTTGTAGTACCACCTGTTTACTCCAGAGGGCAGTAATTGAAATTTCAGCTGTATGGGCAAACCACAGTTTATACAATGAAGAAACCAACCATCCAGCAGACAGCACAATACAAACATGCATTACGTTCTTGCATTCAAAACACTTGATGGAGCGCAAATTCAAACTTTTAAGGAATCTCAAATGTGTTCTTGGTATTAAACTATATTTAACTTGACACAGTGACCTAAAAATTGTATGTTTATGACGCAATGCATCCGAGGTAAACGGGTTTCGAGGTGAGCGGGTTTTTGTATTATTTTATGTTTTAATCACAGATGTATAGGCTGCAGAGTTGTGGTCACAATGAAATGCTCTTTGGAAATAAAGCTAACTGAACTCAAAGCACCTCCTGAGCTGAGATGCCTGAAGTCATTTGCAGCACTCATTGACGATACTGTTCTTGCAACAAAACATTTTTTACAAATCGGAAGACAGAAACAAATATTGAGAACCTTTTACATGCGCGTGTTCCACGAGACTGCATGTCTCCGTATCAGCGTGTCATACATGCACATAGACAGCTTTTATGTCAACTGTTCTTAATAATATAATAAAGAGTGTTTCTTCAAGCGCGTGTCTGTGTGTCTACGGGCAAATTATTTGTGATAATAATAATAGTCTAATAATAATGCTAATTTAATAGATTAATGGGAAAACGAGCAAAATATCATCTTGACATCATCAAAGGCATCAGCTATTGGTGATTACTCTGACCATCGTCGATCCCAGAGTTCATCATCTGTCGGCACAACCCTAATGTGCATTTCTTTCTATAAATTAACAAAATGTTCAGACAGTCTCTTGCTGGTTTTTCCGGCACACTCAGAATAATTACTGCTTTTGCTGGTGTTGCTGCAGTTTGCTACGTGCGTGCACTTGTAAAATTGATATTTTAAAGGCTCATTATTACGGTTTAATATTTCTCTTTATTGTAGAACAGTGTTAGAAATGTTACAATGTTACATTCTTTCTCAGCCCTGGAACTCAAACCATTTTCTGATGCCCCCCAAAATATATAATATAATATAAAATTTATATCATAAACGTGCGACGACTAGTTGACTAATGGCTTAAATTAACGCCTACTAGGCGACTAGGAAAATCTTTGGTCTGAGGCAGCCCTATCGACTACTGAAATGTTGGTACCGTGACAACACTAATACTGTATATTGTCCCTTGAACATTTCAGGCTAGTTGTCAAACTCATTCAAAACAACAGTCGGAGGTGCTTCATTCATAGTGACTTTAACATGATGGTCATAAGATGACATTTTTTTAATTGTTGTTCAGTGGCTGGATTCCTCGCGGATGGCTGAAACTTACAGAAATTTAAAGTGTTTAGATATCTGTAAAAGCAACCACAAATGGATGCATGAACCGCAGCACTGAAGCGAGATGGCTGGATATATGCAGTACTAACAACCGTAGCACACATCTTATATCTGGTAGGTGAACATTATTTTTGCCAACTAACTGTACATTTTATAGGTATAGTTTAGCTGGCTAGTTAAGTCAGAGTATTTCTTTACGGGCTCTTAAAGTGACTACAGATCGCCTCCATTATAATGAATTAAGCTGCGCAAATCATTGACATTTTATAATTTAGCAAATGCTTTTATCTAACGCGAGTTACAAACTGTCAAGATGCTGGAGTATTAAAGAAGCTGACAATGAAAAGTTTTTTTTTATTTTTTATTAAAAGCAGGTCACACATTTATAGTGTTAACAGCTTCATTGATTATAACAGGAGCGATCCATTATAACCTTTCCACTGATTAAATAATTGTGAGCATCTAAACTTCACGTAAACACTCAGTATCAACAGCGTGTCTATATAAGTAACTTCAGGTGAACGTTTGATGTTCTTTGTTAAAATACAGTGAGGAAAATAAGTATTTGAACACCCTGCTATTTTGCAAGTTCTCCCACTTAGAAATCATGGAGGGGTCTGAAATTGTCATCGTAGGTGCATGTCCACTGTGAGAGACATAATCTAAAAAAAAAAATCCAGAAATCACAATGTATGATTCTTTAACTATTTATTTGTATGATACAGCTGCAAATAAGTATTTGAACACCTGTCTATCAGCTAGAATTCTGACCCTCAAAGACCTGTTAGTCTGCCTTTAAAATGCCCACCTCCACTCCATTTATTATCCTAAATTATATGCACTTGTTTGAGGTCGTTAGCTGCATAAAGACACCTGTCCACCCCATACAATCAGTAAGAATCCAACTACTAACATGACCAAGACCAAAGAGCTGTCCAAAGACACTAGAGACAAAATTGTACACCTCCACAAGGCTGGAAAGGGCTACAGGGAAATCGCCAAGCAGCTTGGTGAAAAAAGGTCCACTGTTGGAGCAATCATTAGAAAATGGAAGAAGCTAAACATGACTGTCAATCTCCCTCGGACTGGGGCTCCGTGCAAGATCTCACCTCGTGGGGTCTCAATGATCCTAAGAAAGGTGAAAAATCAGCCCAGAACTACAGGGGAGGAGCTGGTCAATGACCTGAAAAGAGCTGGGACCACCGTTTCCAAGGTTACTGTTGGTAATACACTAAGACGTCACGGTTTGAAATCATGCATGGCACGGAAGGCTCCACTGCTTAAACCAGCACATGTCAAGGCCCGTCTTAAGTTTGCCAATGACCATTTGGATGATCCAGAGGAGTCATGGGAGAAAGTCATGTGGTCAGATGAGACCTTTTGGTCATAATTCCACTAACCGTGTTTGGAGGAAGAAGAATGATGAGTACCATCCCAAGAACACCATCCCTACTGTGAAGCATGGGGGTGGTAGCATCATGCTTTGGGGGTGTTTTTCTGCACATGGGACAGGGCTGACTGCACTGTATTAAGGAGAGGATGACCGGGGCCATGTATTGCGAGATTTTGGGGAACAACCTCCTTCCCTCAGTTAGAGCATTGAAGATGGGTCGAGGCTGGGGCTTCCAACATGACAATGACCCGAAGCACACAGCCAGGATAACCAAGGAGTGGCTCTGTAAGAAGCATATCAAGGTTCTGGCGTGGCCTAGCCAGTCTCCAGACCTAAACCCAATAGAGAATCTTTGGAGGGAGCTCAAACTCCGTGTTTCTCAGCTGACAGCCCAGAAACCTGACTGATCTAGAGAAGATCTGTGTGGAGGAGTGGGCCAAAATCCCTCCTGCAGTGTGTGCAAACCTGGTGAAAAACTACAGGAAACGTTTGACCTCTGTAATTGCAAACAAAGGCTACTGTACCAAATATTAACATTGATTTTCTCAGGTGTTCAAATACTTATTTGCAGCTGTATCATACAAATAAATAGTTAAAAAATCATACATTGTGATTTCTGGATTTGTTTTTTTAGACTATGTCTCTCACAGTGGACATGCACCTACGATGACAATTTCAGACCCCTCCATGATTTCTAAGTGGGAGAACTTGCAAAATAGCAGGGTGTTCAAATACTTATTTTCCTCACTGTATATTAGATTTAGAGCCTTATGAAGATCAGGTAATGACACCTCATTGTTTATTTTCAGTTTTTACACATAAGTTATTTGTTCTGATGCGACTCAATGTATGTGCTTGTCATTTTATTTTGACAGTTCTGGTTTATGAAAATGCAGCTACTTGAAATACTTCAGGGCAAGGCATGGACAGTAGTGTTCTAATTCCTTTATTATTGTTCAAATTCTTATATATATATATATTTAATTTAATTTATTTATTTTTTTTACTGATAGATATAAATAAATAAAGACATTTTATGTAAAAAATAAATATGCCCTTCATAAAGAAAAAAACACCTAATAATTAATTCCAGGAGGCAGTTTTCTGAAGAATATCTGTAGGCGCAGTGGTATCAAACAGTACAACATTAGTACCCAGCAAGAAAAAAAGCATTTGTGTATGAAATCGATTGTTCTAAAATTCTCTCTTCCTTCTCAGTAGAGACATCACAAACTCTTTCTATGCCCTGCTGTACCGTTTGTCATTCACTCTCTTTTGGAGCTCAGCACTACAAAGGCTTCCCACGGTTAAACATTAATGTGTCAGGCAGTGAAAATGGGCTGTCAAACTTCACCATAATGACAAATTTCCCTCAGAGCAACTCTCCCACAATACATCAGCAAGTAGCTTATTCATCCAAACAGAGAGAGAGCCTGTAGACCAGCGCCATAGCATCTTAGAAGGTCTAGTTTGAACATCAGTCCTTTGCTATTTAGTTATGCAGTTTACAGAGAGTGTCTAAAGTTTGTGAGTTTATTCTCCCTCCAGGTGTGAGATCGCCTCTATCCGCCTGTGATGATTATTTTGAAGAAATCCTATTCTATTGCAGACATCCTGAGGGAGCAGAAAAGGAGCACACTAAACCAAATCACTCCTGCTCTCATTCACTTGGCTGTGTTTTCCATGGCAACAGCATATATTCCAAATATGGAAATTAGACTAGTGGCTTGTGTAGTTATACATAATGTTGTGAAAAAGTATTTGTCCCCTTCCTATTTTCTTCTATTTTTGTGGATTTTTCATACTAATTTGTTTTGGATCTTCAAACGAGGTATAACATAAAGCAAAGGCAACCTGAGTAAACACAAAATACAGTTCTCAAACACCAACATCTACATCACCCATGTGAAAAACTAACTGACTCCTTTACCTTAATAGCTGCAACCACTGCAACCTAATATTTCAGATAACTAGAGATCAGAATTTCACAACTATGTGATGGAATTTTGGCCATTCTCTTTGCAGAACTGCTTTAGTTCAGCCTCTTTGGAGGTTTCCGAACATGAACTGCCCATTTAAGGTCCTGCCACAGCATCTCAATTTGGTTCTAGTCAGACTTTGACTAGGCCACTCTAAAACTTAAATTTAGCTTCTTTTGAGCCATTCAGAGGTGGACTTAATCCTTTGCTTTGGTGCTGCATAATTCAGGTGAAACCGTGGTTTTCGCCTCGCCACACTTCCATAAATGTCATTTTCGGCCAGTGTCTTTCTGATAGTGGCGTCATGAACAGTGACCTTTATTGATGAAAGAGAAGCTTGCAGTTCCTTGGATGTTGTCCTTGACTTTTTTGTGACTTCCTGGATGAGTCATTGTTGTGCTCTTGGAGGAATGTTGGAAGGTGGGCCACTTCTGGGAAAGTTCTCTTCTGTGCCAACTTTTCTCCATTTTCTCTATTCTCTCACTGTGTTTTTCAGTCACTTTTTTTTTCTCATAATTTCTGGAATTTCTTTCGACCTTGACAGTGTGCTACTGGGAGAGACCTTTTAGCCAACTTCATGCTGCTGAAAAAGTTCTATTTATGTATTGATTTGATTGAACAGGGCTGGCAGTAATCAGACCTGGTGTGTCTAGTCCAGCTGAACCCCATTATGAACACAGTTTCATAGATTTTGAGATTTATTGACTATAAGGGGGCAAATACGTTTTCACACAGGCCCAGTTGATATTGGATAACTTTTTTGCTTTAATAAATAACATTATCATTTAAAAACGGTATTTTGTGTTTACTTAGATTGCTTTTTTTTTATGTTAGATTTTGTTTGAATTTTGAAACAATTTAGTATGAGATACAGGGCTCCAGACTAACAAAAATGACTAAGGAGCCATTGGTTCATAAATTGAAACATTTAAGAGCCAAATGGCTGTTTTAGTTGCCACATCACAGAATTGCTGGATGTAGATTGTTAAAAATAGGGCTGTAACGATACACAAAATCACACCTCCAATAAGTTCAACAATTTGTAACACTAGAAGAACAGGATATGAATAACATAATTACCTAGACTTACTTGAACTCTAAATAACAAGATTAACTGTTAAACTAATAAACTAACACTGTAAGGGAAATCATTAAATAGCAATAATTAACAGTTAAATTCTCTTCCACACTCTGAGGTAACTGGCCTGCTGTCTGTGCTGTAATCCATTAACTAAGTAAATAACTTCTCTTTGTGAACAGTACTCTTCAGAATTAAACAAAACTAAATAATAACAACATTTCTGTGTAAACATAATTCAAGTAAGTTTAAAGTTTTTCTTTGGGAACACCATCATACATGTCCACAGTGTCAGGTGAGGCTTGCTCTCTGTGCTGTGACGATGTCCCCTGCAGTGGAGAAAACCTCTCACTGGGGACAGATGTGGCTGGGATTCCAAGGTAACGTTTCGCCAACTTTGCTAAATGGAGAAACTGGCTCTCATTGTCCTTCCACCGCATAAGTGGATTTGACTCCACTGGGAGGCTCTGCACTGCCTTGTAATTCTGCACCTCTTCCTCCACCACTTGAGACAAGGGCTTGGTTGGTGGTGGTGCCTGTTCTGCTGAAAAGAAGTTTCCAAACAGTTCAGTGATTGGTGCTCTTTTTGCTGGAGGACAGTCACTGCTTCCAGATGCCACCACTGATTGCTCCTCTGTCTCCTCTCTGGAGGCCTGGGCCTATCAAAGACAAACACAATTGCAATATGATGTCAGATATTATTACACTTAAGTATCCAATATGGAAATCCAGAAAAAAAAACATAAATAAAACTGCCTAAAACTGATTAACGTTTCTCATGGTTAAAGCTTTTATCATCTGGCTATAGTTAATTGCTGAAATTTAATTAAAATAAAACTGATTTGCATGGTGCTTTTCACAGCATTTTATTTAAATAAATTCTGTTTAGATTGAAACTATTTAACAAATACCTGTGGTTGACAGTCTTCCAGAATACTGTTAATCAGGCTCCTGAAGATCATGCCACGGGTGGTCTCACCCAGAAAAGGCAGTGTTTTGAAACGTGGGTCAAGTGCAGTGCTCACATTAAGGAACTGAGTTAGTGTTGTGTCAGTATCAGAGTATCTTTCTTGGAAGTCAGATGCAATGGCAGTTTTGACATCATTCACATCTGTTGTATCAGAGTCATTGTGCCTCATGGATGCCAAGATTGTGTGTTTCAGTGGCATTATCATTGAAACTGTTGGCAGCTGGTCAGTGCTCATGATAGTTGTCACCATTTTGAGTGGTTTAAGAGCCCAAACCACATCCTCAGCCACTTTCATGTCATCATCGGACAAAGTAACAATGTCTTTATGATGTTCCTCTTAACACTCCTATCAGTAAGTGCAGAGAAAACAGCAGCCTGCTGTTCTAGGTAGTGCTCAAGCATGTCGTGGCTTGAGTTCCACCTGGTCGGTACATCTTGCATTAGCTTATGTGAAGGAAGTTGGAGCATTACTTGTTTTGTCTTTAACACTGCTGCCGCTGTAGTGCAGGGCTCAACGCTAAGGATTATTTTCTAATTGCCCGATCGGGCCAGTGCTTCAGACTTGCCCTGCCAAAATTTTCACTGGCCCCAAAACAAAAATGAAAAATAGCTGATACATCATGGCTTAAAAATATTGTGCAAAGCTAAATAATCTTTTATATATATATATATATATATATATATATATATATATATATATATATATATATATATATATATATATATATATATATATATATAATTACATTATTTTTACAAAATTAACATCAGTTACAGCTTTAACTTATTTTTAACTTGGCAAATAACCGTGGTATAAGCGGGATAATCCGCTTAGCGTCGGGTGGTTCTTAGCCTCTACGTCGTGCATTAAAATCCTTTAATGCATGGCTAGCCGTGGATTATCCCTTACATATATATATATATATATATATAAGTGGTACTATTACAATTTGAAACAAATGTTCAGAACTTCTTAAACTACTTCAAAGAGTTCTCATCAAAAAATCCTCCATGTGCAGCAATGACAGATTTGCAGATCCTTTGCATTCTAGCTGTCAGTTTGTCCAGATACTCAGGTGACATTTTACCCAATGCTTCCTGTAGTACTTGTTATAGATATGGTCTTGTTGGGCACTTCTCACACACCTTACAGCCTAGTTGATGCTACAAAAGCTCAATGGGGTTAATAGCCATAACACTCCAATTATCTGTTGTCCAATGTCTGTTTCATTGCCCACTCTAACAAAGCCCTTTTTCTTTTTGCTTTTCTGTTTCAAAAGTGACTCTTGAAGACCCCTGAGTCTTCTCTTTACTGTTGTACATGAAACTGGTGTTGAACAGGTAGAATTCAATGAAGCTGACAGCTGAGGACATGTGAGGCATCTATTTCCCAAACTAGAGATTCTGATGTACTTCCTCTTGTTTAGTTAAGCTTCATTTAATGAACCAAATAGCTTTCAGCAGTGTTTGATATAATGGCAAGTGATTTTCTAGTATCAAATTATCAATTTAGCATGATTACTCAAGGATAAGGCGTTAGAGTGATGGCTGCTGGACATGGGACCTGTCTAGATTTGATCAAAAATGACTTTTTTCAAATAGTGATGGTGCTGTTTTTTACATCAGTAATGTCCTGACTATACTTTGTGATCAGTTGAATGCCACTTTGGTGAATTAAAGGTACCAATTTCCTTCCAAAACAGCTAAATCTGTACATTATTCCAAACTTTTGGCCACCAGTGTGTATGTAAGAAATAAATAAATAAATTTTTATTAAACCATTACCCATTAAACCATTGATTAAGCACAGAGGCCAAAACAAGTCTAATTATACTTTATTCAAACCAGTGTGTCTACTAAGAGACTTTATCAGTGTTTAAATATCTTGTGTTTCCCTGCAAATGACAACAAAGCATATAATTTTGTGAACTGCTGTGCATGACCATCAAGGAATATACAAAAAAGACGACATAACCTGAAAGTCAAGTCAAGTGGTTTTTATTGTCGTTCAACCATAGCTAGTACAGTACACAGCGAAACGAGACAACGTTCCTCCAGGAACATGGTGCTACAAAAAAACAACATAGGACAAACACAGAACCACAAGAGACTACACAGACTAAATAACATTTCTACATAAAGTGCACGTGCAAACAAGTACAGGACAGTACAATAAATTACTAAAAGGAACAGGACAATAGGCACAGTAAGAGACAGTGCAGTGCTGACCAGTACACATTTGTCATCTGAGTAGTGCAAAAAGATGACACTTTATAAATATGACAAATGTAAACATAACACATGGCAGTTATAGCAGCCAGGTATAAGTAATTACATACATTACATAGTATAAAATAATTACAAGTTTTAATTACGTCCTGATGTCATTGTAATATCATTAGTCACGTTTACTGTTTATTAATCCAGCTCCTTTCTCTCCTTGTTAAACGGGATTACCGAACTAAACGAGCGACATGCCTCCTCTGTCAATCGGTCATAATAAGACGCTGATCCTCGCTCATTCATGAATTGACTGTGGAAATGGGGCGTATTTGTTCAATGGCTCAAACCAATGATATGCTCCGTCACAGCCCACACCTATGCTATTGGCTCACACTACAGTCAGTCTATATATGTGGGAAAAGCAACCAAAGTGCCTCACGATTCAAATAAGTGCAGTGTTGCGGCTGCAGCTGTTTAGAACAGTTACGTGCTGATTGCAAAGTTACATAATTTTAGGGGGCTGAAGCCCTTCTAAAAAAAAAAAAAAGGCCTAAAAACGCGAAGGCTGCAAGTGAGGACAGTTCTAGGAGAGCGCTCTCAACAGGCTGTTCCTCGCCGCTTCCAGCATATTATGCACTCGTGCGTCATTGCAAGCTAAATATATTCACGCTCTCTCGTCTCCGAGTGCTCGGTTAGAAGACTTTGTTCACTCCGTGTATTTTTTGTACTCTCTCGTTCGTTGGCTTCTAACACTAACGTCTTAAATGCAGATCGGTTGATGCTTGGTCTGTTAGTTTATGATGTTGAAGAATTCCAGGATTAAAAAGGTTGGGTTTTTCATAGATTCAAATCATGTTGTTTAAATTCTTCTGCATGTATAATACTACATCATACAAAAAGTAAAAGCTACAAGACTGTGTACTCAGCATCATTTATGAGAGCATAAACTACAATCCCATGAAGCATTGTGTATGTCAATCAATCAATCGGGCAAGTGACAGTTCTAGCAACTGGCCCGAACTTCTCTCACATTGGCCCCGGGCCATCGGACAGTCCTTATTGTCGAGCCTTGTAGAGCTTCGATGGGGAAAAAAAGTTAACCCTTTTCTCACCCTGCTTAAAAGCCAGGACATCTGTTTAACACTCATTCCCTTCTGTGATGGCAGATTTAGAGTATGCGCATCGAATGTGGGTGGAAATGCGGCAGCTTCAACCGCGTTCATGGCATTGTTTTGTCTCAGGGATACGGGCGTTTGGTCTGCCAATTCTCCATTCCGCTATAACTTTTTGTAGGATCTCTGACAAATGTTCAGTAGTGTGACTTTCGTAGACTTTCGAGTCTGGATTACAGGATTTGAAATTACCCAATTGTCCGTAATATAGTACGCGGTAACGGTCATGTAGCTTTCTGTTGAACGGGACGTCCACCCATCTGTAGTCAATGCACTGAATTTGGCATTATTCAACTCCTCCTGTAGTTTAACCTTCGTCATAAAGTTTAGGCAACACGTTTTGGGTGAAATGCGGTCGGCTTGGCACTACATATGAGTTCCAGCACGCGGAGAACATTTTTGAGTCCGTTGTTTTCAACAACTGAAAAGGGGCACATAATCAGGGCAATGAAAGCGCCGATTGCATTGGTAATATTTTGAGCACGGTCGGAGTTGGCTGGTAACTCCATTTGAAAGGCATTTGGAAGAGTAACTTGCTGATGTTGAGATTTCTTCCGTGTACCGCTTAGATAAATGTCGGGATGATGTCTTCTGATATGCGTGTTCATATTTGATGTTTTGTTGTCACCTGAGGAAGTTTTGTGAAAGACGGCAATTTATATGTGTTCTGTCTACGACACGTTTGCCATCCCTATACTCCACTGGATAACCATAATAGTCCCATACTACTGAGTTGTATGTGCCGGGAGGGTCAGCAATTTCAGGGGTATTAGTCATTTTGAAATATACCTCAACTTTACATGCGTGGACACATGATTGGAAAAGTGGTCACAAGACATGTAGTTTGAAGAATATATATATATATATATATATATATATATATATATATATATATATATATATATATATATATATATATATATAATTAGACTTATATAATATATATAGACACAAAGACTACAATAGTGCAATTTGAATGAAATCTCAGATGCAGTTTATTGTGCTACTCCTATACAAATATATAATAACCAGGATAAAAAAAAATTGGTACATAACATGTGACTTTTCATTATAAACAAGCCCAACATACACATGGGATTACCTTTTTTTTAAATGTCTGAGCTTCCAGTTGTGAACTCACTGATGACTGATTTGCTGAGAAAGTGCTGCAAATTCAAACTGCTAACCTGAGCTCCTGAGTTTAAACAAGCTCTTGTCGGGTGATTCATTATAAAGACTTGGTTCAAAAGAGTAATTTGTTCACGAATCAGACATCATGGCTTGCGCTGTGTTTGTTGTTGCGTGCAGCAAGCAAGCTCATATTATCAACAGAAATGGTGAAAAGATGTTTTCAATAACTCTCAAGATGATATCTGACGAAACTGCATATGAAATCACACATCCCGACTGTCGCCAGTGGTGACTAGATTTTAGACGATTGTTGCAATCCATTTATTTTTGGTCACATTTGCGGCCATTTTAGTCATAGTCTGGAGCACTGAGATATACAAAAAAAAACTGAAGAAATCATGATGGGGGCAAATCATTTTTCACAGCACTGTAGCACTCTTCTCAAACTTTATAGTTATGGGCTATATTGATGGTTATGGTGGTCTATTAAAATCATTTTATGAACAAGTATGTAGCCCATCATGGCATAAGGTCTATCACTAAGATTTAATGGCTCATTCCTGTGAGAACAATAATGACTCCAGCACATGCAAGCTACACTAATGGTTTCTGATCATCCAATGAAAACAAAAAAACAGTATTGTTTTTCCAGGAAGATAATGAGAGCAAATATGATAAATTGTTTTTATTTGCACTTGTAATGAAAGCCATTAGCACCTAACATTACTGAATTAATTATGCCCTTTGTGTTTTCACATCATAAATGCTTTGTAGGGAAGGTTATAAGGAGTCATTTTGAATAATTTTGTAGTTGTGTGCTGTATATAAAAAAGCAAATAATTGATCAACCTTTAAACTTTGAATCTGTTTTTCTTATGAAAAAATGATCACTAATAAGCATAAACAACGTTTTTTAACTAGATAAAAAAAACAACAAAAAAAAACATTTGCACTCACACATGGAAGCAAACATTCCAAGAATTCTGAAGAAATATAATAACTTTAAATAATGACAAAACATTTATTTTTTGAGTGAACTATTTCTTTAACAACATGTCAACACCGTGCATCTACAGTGTCAACCAATGCACTGAATTTAACAGCAAGATTTAGTTCAGAGAAGCAGTGGCATTGTTGTACGGCAGGCAAAGGAACCAAAGTAAATCAAATTGCAATATTCGAGTAGTGTTTTTACTAGTACCTAGTACTACTTCTGATAACCTAGGATCGGCTACATTATGCAGACCCACTGACAAGAGGCATCTCCTATCAGACTTCATTGCATCAACTCCAGCGTGTTTAACTTCACCTGTGGCTTGACTGTCAGCGGGTTCAAATACTGCGTTGAAACTAGGATGTAATTGCGTTCGTATAATCAGTGATGAGCGCGATTCGAGGTTTGGGTTGGAGGATGAAATTTATAAAATATGAATTCCTCTTTACTGTATTACTGCCTGTACAGCTGAAAACAACTCTCTTCACAACTTGCACCCCTTACTATTTTTTTTTTCTTGTTGAACATTCTGTTTCAACTCTTAAATACATCAAATTGCAGAAGTAAAAAGGGTTTAATGCCATACTATGACGATTATTTTGTCTATTTGTAATATGCACTTTAAGGGCTCAATTTAGTTGGATTGCATGTCATTATAATGTAACAGGCAGGTGGATTTCAAGGAGCCGAGTTCTTTAGCTCTTCAATCCAGATCATTTCTAAAGCGGGTATTCTCAAAAAATATCTGAGGTCTGTTGACACACAACAGGGTAATTTCACTCTCCATCTACTACAAATTAAAAGTGGATGATATTACGAGTATTTTAGCAATTATGAATTAGCTGAGCAGGCTTTTGTTTCCTTGATATGTCATCTTGTTGTTAGTCTCACACGGTTTATTTCCATAGAATCAGCCTGTCATTGGGGGTTTTCGCTGGGAGGAAAAACATTCTAGTATTGTTTATAGAAGTCACTCTCCCCTGCTGCTATGTTGACAGAATCACATAGAGTTGAGGGTTTTCATCCAGCTGTGGGTTATTCTGTTTAATGGCTGAAGCCGCTTTTTTCATCCAGTGACTCGCTCCGCACAAAGCACAAGACTTACAGTAGGGAATCTCCCCAGCTGTTTGTGATTGTGTTATTTTGGCTGTGTTTCCCATTGATGTAATTGTAGACTGTTAGGAGATGACAGAATATGGTAAGAATGAGGGGACTTGTTGGGGGTATTTATGTAAGGTTTATGTACAGGTCAGCCATAAATCTAATCTAATCCAGCTATAGGGGCATGCATGTAGCCCACCGTGAAAATGTGCATGTAGAAAACGTTTGGTCTTTGTGTCTTTGATCCTCATGTCAAAAAAGTTGTACATTTTTGATTATTTTAAAGGCTTTGCTATGTAAACTTCATAAAGGATGTCCATACAATAATATGGTACCATATTATTTTTTAATAGACTAACTCAACCCCCGATTTTGTACAATATGTAACAGGGGGTCCCTTCTCCTCTCTACCGACCAAGTGACACTTGGCCTGAAAAATGTGGAAGACACCTGCTGTATCAGGGCTCGACAATAAGGACTGCCCGATGGCCCGGGGCCAGTGTGAGAGATTTTGGCTAGTTGCTTGAACTGTCACTTGCCCGATTGTGCCAGTGCTGCATTTTTAACATTAGTGCAAGCAAACAACAAGCGAGAGTGCACAAAAATTACACAGCGTGAACAAAGTCTTCTAACCGAGGATCGAGCGTGATATATTGAACTTGCAAAGACGTGCAAATGCATAATATACTGATTGTGCCAAGGCACAGTCATTTGCATGCTCAAGATTGTGCAGACAACGAACGCACTCTCCTAGCACTGTCCTGGCTCTTTTCCAAGTGTCTTAGCAGCAGCTATTACCAATGTGTAGAAAATAGCAAGAAAAAAAAACCCTGTGGCAGGGCGGAGGGCGGGACCGGGTCGTGATCATACACACCCGGTCCCTTATCAGGCTAGTCACGCCTCCAAGAGGGATAAAGGACGACTGCGGAGGATTGTGCGGGAGAGAGATTAGCCTGATTAGCCTTTTTATCTCCCTCCACAGGGAAATAAAAAATAATAAAATTTCCCCTAAAACTTAATCACATTTATAATTTGCAAAATATGATATATGCCCCATATGTGCACTTTACAGATATAAATTCATAAATGCATCATATTAACCTCAGCTGTCCTGCCATTTACACATGGGGTTTTAAGCCAAGAGTTCAGTGGAGGAGATGATGGGTTTTCGGTCACCCGTTTAGTCATGCTGTCATGCAACTTTTGCCCATGTGTAATGTTTTCACAAGAAGAATCAAAGATTATTCACTGAGTTAAAGATTTGATTATTGGCTGAGCGAACAGACTTGCTACTAAATCGGTTGTGATGTGTAATATACAGTAGGTAGATATTAGGCCTAATCTGTGAATTAACAATGTGTTTATAACATGAAATCAGACAACCCAAACAAGACCAACACTGACTGCTATACAAAAATACCTGTATGGTCCAGAAATGAGACATGAAACAGGTGTTTTATGAGGATGATATGAAGTAGACCGTTTCAAATATTCATCTTCACCCTGTAGCTGAACAGCTCTGAATTTAATAGCCTAATAGCCATAGTGATCTTGCTTCTTTTCATATCAAACAGCATTATCATGTCGAAATTCATGTTTTTACGTTTTGAAACATTACCTAATTAAATGTATACTTACATTTTGGATATTGAGCAGCTCGTGATTTCCAGACACGTGTATAACTGGGGTTTAACAAAGTTTACTAAGCACATTCAGCGCTTCATTGTTTTTTTTTATTTTTACGTGGGAATAAAACTAGCGCTCTGTCCCTTTATGAGAGCACATGCATGTTAAACGATGATGAGACATATGCACGGAGAGCCATGGATTTTCAGTCCTATAGAAAGAAACTGTTGATTTCTTGTGTTCCAATGTGTGGATTACCAATTTTCACCAACATGTAAACACAGAAAATGTGGGGATTTTGCGCACTGTGAACACTGAATGTGTGGGGATACTTAAAATGTTGCACTACGAAATTAATTAAGTGGGTTTGTGGCAGGGTGGAGTGCGGGGCCGGGACGTGATCATATACACCTGGTCCCTTATCAGGCTAATCTCTCTCCTGCACAATCCTCCGCAGTCGTCCTTTATCCCTCTTGGAGGCTTGATTAGCCTGATAAGGGACCGGGTGTGTATGATCAAGACCCGGCCCCGCACTCTGCCCTGCCACACTCCCCTTTTCTCTCCAATTTGGAATGCCCAATTCCCAATGCTCTCTAAGTCTTCGTTGTGGCATAGTGACTCTCCTCAATCTGGGTGGTGCAGGAAGAATCTCAGTTGCCTCCACGTCTTAGACCATCAATCCGCTTATTTTATCATGTGGCATGTTGAGTGTGTTACTGCGGAGACTAAGCGTGCATGGAGGCCCACGCTATTCTCTACGGCATCCACACACAACTCACCACACGCCCCACCAAGAGTGAGAACCACATTATTGTGACCATGAGGAGGTTACCCCATGTGACTCTCCCCTCCCTAGCAACTGGGCCAATTTGGTTGCTTAGGAGACATGGCTGAGCACTCAGCATTCCCTGGATTTGAACTCACGACTCCAGGGCTGGTTGTCATCTTCTTTACTAGCTGAGCTTCCCAGGACATTGTATTAAAATCATAAGATATGTAAAAAATATGTATCTTCTGATATATGATTTAAAGCCATGATGGTAAAAACAGCTATTTGTAATTTTTGTGTTGGGGTGAGTGAAAATTTTGGCAGGGCTAGTAAAAATCTGAAGCACTGGCCCAACCGGGCCAGTAGAAAAAAATTCTTAGCATTGAGCCCTGTGTATAGTGTTTACTCTGCTACAGTAAATGTGTGGTATTGGCATCACAGTTTACCTGAAGGTTATAATATATTTCTGCATCTCTCCAAAAGCCCACTGGGTCTCACTCATCTGTCCTGTCTGCAAACATCTGTCTAATTAGAGAGTAGAACACCTCCTGCACAGGGAGGGCCATTTTCAGATGGGAAATTAATTAAACTTCTAGTTTTCCGTATGGCACTTTGACTCCAGGCTCTAATTAACCACAGAATTTGAGTCAGACTCTTTAAAGGGATAGTTCACCCAAAAATGAAACCATAAAATTATTTATGTAATTGTTTGGAAGAGTGTTCATACTGTTTGGATGAAACTGACTCCATGGCTGGATTCTATTAAGGGGCTCCTCGAATTAGCTTAACTGGTATTAGAGTGCTAGAAATGACAAGGTCATGGATTCGATTTCCGTGGAACACACAAACTGATGTGATGTGGAACTAAGTGGCTTTGGGTTAAAGTGTCTACTATATGCATAAAAATGTCAAATGTAAAGACCTGGTGTGTATTTATGTGTTTGACAGGGAGACGGTTCAGGCAAACTGTGTACACTGGAGAAAGAGATTCTCCTTCCCCTGTAAAATGAGCGCTAATGCTGGAACTGGAATCCTTGACCCCTGTGTGTGTCGAGTTTCAGTCAGAAAGGTACAAACACTCCTGTACTGTGCACACATTTTTGTCTACAATAAAAACCATTAAAATGTTTTGAGCTAAAATGGTGATAATGATTTGATTTTTTTTAACAGGAACTGAAAGGTGGAAAGACTTATGCAAAGGTAAATTATCCTTCCCTTTCATTGACTTAACCAGCTGTATTCGAGCAGTCACAGCATTGTCTTGCAGTGTGAAAAGGTATACTTGATGAACTTATTTTAAACAGCATTTTGCCAATTCTTTTAATCATGCAGTTATGGCCTGAAATGAATTGAGAGTCTACATGAAAACTGTTTTGCATTTCAACTTTTTATCAACCTCTTTTTTTTAGTAATTATTACATTTTGTGTACTCCTTTTTGAACATATTTGACAAAATATATATTTTAATTGATATAAAGAAAAAAATGAGGTTATACAAGGTCAGTGGGGGGCACAGAAAACAAAAAATAATTATTATAATTACATAAAAAATTAAGAACCACTTGCTTGATCTGAACAAAATAGGTGTTATTGTAAAGCTTAGAATCTAGTCTTTTCAATGCATATAGCTGATCCTACCAATTCTTAATTTTTTTTTTTTTTATTTGCTGACAAATAAGACCTGTTCTGTTTAATTTTCAAATTTGTTTTCAAAACAATTACATTCAGAGTTGGAAAAAAACATAAAAAAGACGAGATAGCCATGTGTTATATCATTGTAAAGGTCTCAGTTTGTAGATTGTAATGAGCAAATGTGTTTCACTCAGAGTCCAAACTGCAGTGAGTATTAGTGTATGAAAGTCAGTGTCCCACTGACACACGTAAATATAATAAACAGGATTGGCTTTTTGTCATGTTTTTCTTTATTAAATCCTGAAACATGCATATAACATAGACAATTACATATTCTAACTTAAAACAGACTTTCCCGATTCAAACTAGCCCAAATGCAACATCCAGTAATATGATAAGTATATCTTGAAATTTTCCTCAGCATGTACATGTAAACGATGCACAAAAGACATTGAGTGTGTGTGTTTGTGTGTGTATGTTGTATGTGTGCAAGCACACATCCACATACAGTATGTGTTCATCTAAAGGATTGGAATGATCTTGAAAAGAAAATGGTCCAATTATTTGGTGTTTTCAGATACTATATGTGAACAAAGTTAAGAAACTTTATTCCAATTGGATTAAGTAAAAAAAAAAAAATAAGTCGTCTGGGTCAAAATGACCAGAAAACAACAAGGGTTAAGTGAACTGCAAAAAAAGCTAAATGGTGAGAATCTTACAAGAAATTGTGACTAGTCACAGCATCTACATTACATATAAAACTTCCCATATCCATTTGAACCTCAAATCGTTGTTCATGTCCATGTTATTTGCCAACTACCCATTTACTCTTCGTGGTTGGAAAATGTAAGGGATTGGTAATTCATCAAGTAGACAAGGCAAAAGATTGTAAAATATTAATGGCAAAAGTAACTGTTTAAAATAGATCTCTCTTGAGAACATGGTGTTTGTATCCAATTCTATTAGTGTATGTGCTCATACAGTATGTTTCCGGTGCACTTGTGTTCATAAAAGCTTTTAGTTCAGCTTGAAGCTTTGAAGCATCAGTGCCTTTCGTGACACCTTATGTTTTGCTATTGGCGTAAGTAAGATAAAATTGTATTTCAGCCCTGACAATGTATTGCTCTTGTTCTCTGTATAGCTAGGTTTTGCTGATCTCAATCTGGCAGAGTTTGCGGGGTCAGGTAGCACCACACGCAGGTGTCTGCTGGAAGGTTATGACACCAAGAACACTAGGCAAGACAACTCCATCCTTAAGGTATAGAAATGTTCAGGATTCTTTCAGGATCTTCCATTTTTCTTGTCAGGACAAGCTTGTCAATAATGATCGGTTTAAAATGAATGAGTTTAAATCAGCAGGATTTGCAGCAAAATAATTCAATGCACAGCATGTAATATCACAGACAATAAAATGTTTATGTTTGCAAGGTATAAATGTGATCCTATACGTAAAACGTATTAACAACACATCAAGTATTAACATTTGTCACGTAACTCGCCCAACACGTTTAGGTAATGGACAGTTAAACCTCAAATTATGTGGCTTTCAATCCAGTGTTTTATACGTTTATGTTGTCATTTGTCTCTACCTGCAGGTGATTATTAGCACACAGTTAATGTCTGGGGACCCTTGTTTCAAAACGTGAGTATTACTTTGCAATGCTTTTTGAATACATTATAACACTGTGTAACAAATAGTTTTTTAGGTTTTGTTTTTTTGGTTCCTGGATAGTAAGTGTTATTTCCTAATTGCTTATGCCTCAAAAGTATAGAAAATGGCTATTATTCCCCTCAAACTTTGCTTTTGTAACCAGGACAGAGATATTTTGAAATTGACCTATTTTCCAGAACATTTCCAGAACATTCCAGTAATATAAATGGTAGTATGAATACAGGGGCCTTAAGCCCACCAGTTCAGTTTAGTTCCAGCTGTCAATAGTGGATACATATCTGCATTTTGGCATCAAGATTCTCCAAGCATCCGGCAGACGCATTTTGCTATGTCTGCGGCCAATTTATCAAGACGAGCAAAAAAAGTACTCCGTGGAAGGCATATTTCAGCATGCCTGTGGGGGATCAAGACAAACCCTGGGCACCTCATTTTACCTGCAAGCACTGCAAAAAACATCTCTGGCAGGTAAGAGGGACAATTGTTTCTCTTCCCCTGACTCACTCGATGCACCTCAAAGAGGATTACAACTGGATCAAGATCTTGCTGGATGCCTTGAAGTATGATGAGTACATTTGGGGGCTGATTCGTGAAAGTGATTTACAGTATAATCGTAAATCTCAAAAAACTACTCTCTTCTAAATCTTTTGTAGTAATTTTTTAGTATAAATGCATGTTCATTTGGATTCATATGTTATTTTTTCTGACTTTATGTGAACGAAAAGACACACATTCACCCATTTTCTCATTGGCAATAGGTACATTTCAAAATATCACGATCCTGGTCACAAAAGCAAAGTTTTTGGGGAATAGTGGGTGACACTATTAAAGTGAGAGAGATAAATTAAAGTTTGGTTTTAAATGGGCTATTTTACCTCTGCACCACCATATCTAAATTTTGTAAAATTTGATTTAGCTGAGGACCCACAATGTTCTTTGCCACTCAGAGATTTGAGGCTGCTAGTATAGTATTTTCTCTGAAAGCACCTGTGTGTGTTGGGGAAGATTGTAAGTGAGAGCTCTGGGGAATCAGAGCTTTAAACACAAATTTGCATACTGAGTCGAAGAGGAAACCAACAGTGTCCACCCACACACACTGGGCATGAATACAAAATCCTGCTAAAACGTTAGTGTGGGTTGGAGCATGGAGGAGAGGATAGTATTCTGGGATTCGGGGGGGTGCTGCTTGTAGACCTCCGTAAGTAGGTGGATTGAGTTGGTACAGTTCTTTAATTCCGCATTTGGAAATGTTGGGCTTGATTTTTATTTTATTTTTTCTCTTCAGTCTCCATTAGCCCAGTTGTGCATTACCAGTCAATTGGGGTTGCTTATATTTCAACTTATCCACTTCCTTGCTTTCTTTTTGATGCATAGGTAAAAGCTATCTTCTGCAGTTGGTCACTGTCAAAGTCCCTTTAGAGGAATGATCCAGGTTTAACACAAGTTAAGCTTAATCAACAGCATTAGTGACATAATGTGTATTGCTACGCATTAAAAAAAAATTCTGTTTCAAAAGTATAGCAAGATGTAAACATTATACATATTAACATGATTTTAGTTTGATAAAAATAGGGATTTACTTGCATTACAGCATTTACCAGATTACAGGGTTTACCAGAGTGTTTAATGTGATTTTTTTTTAGTACAGCGCCTATGTTCTTGATTTGGGGAATGACCGAAAGTGTTCAGATTTGTGTTCAGTATTGAAGTGTTAAGATTGCACTTCAATAAAATATTTCAAACCAGCAACAAAATCTGACAACAGTGGTGTCTTTTTTTTAACTTAATTATGCTAAAGCTGTGTTTTTCAGGATGCACCAATTAATGCTAGTTAATAAAATTTAATTGTAAACAAACATAATTAAAAAGGTGATTTGCTCTTTTAACTGGAAGCCAGGATTTAATTTCATGTAGCTGTATTGAGCATTACGATTTCCCCCATTCTTTTGTTTCACAAGTGGCCTCCCCATATTTATTCTGTCACTGTATTGGATCTGTATGTAATATTCTGCCTGTATCTCTAGTCCTCCATCCACTGCCACAGTGATAGGCATTCAGGGTGATGCTGAGAGTCTGCTGGAAGAGAGGAAAGGAGGAGACACACAGAAACCTTTTCTGAGCCTCTCAGGTAATCATCTCGTGCACAAACCAAAAAAGGCTTCGATATACTTTCTACAAAATCGAAGAACGAACTGGTATGATGTCATTTAGAACAAAATCTTGCTAAAAAATAAGTTGTTTTTGCATTGGTATTGGTGGTCCATGTCAATGGTAGGTATGACCTGGAGCTCCACCTACCTTGAGGCTGATGAACTCGGTCAACATGAACACATCAATGTGCAGAGTTATTAGCGAGCTTGTGCAAATGTACCTACATCTGTACAATCGTTCGCTTAAGAGACATTTTCCAAGACCAAGTCATGTGATCTTTTTTTTTTAGTCTTCTAAAGGAATCAAATACTCAAGTGCCCATTCATTCATGTGCCATCTGCAGCAAAAGCCATTCACACGTCTGTCTAAAGTAAGATATGCCTCTATCATCATTGTTTTATCTTTTTTCTGCACATTAATACTTTTATACATTCATCTTTGCAATAGTATTAGTGTCATAATAAATTACAATAACAGAGTGTAACCAGCACATATTATGTCTGCATGTAGCATGTTAGCACATTAGCTTCATGAATTCATAATGTAGACAAGACAAATTAAAAATTTTCTACTGCATGGTTGAAGTCAGAAGTTTACATATAACATTTACATTAATTTGTTAACCACTGCTCAGATTTAATTTTAGCAAACTATAGTTTTGGCAAGCTGTTTAGGACATTTACTTTGTGTATGACTCTAAATTACTAAGTAATTTTTCCAACAATTGTTTACAGACAGGTTGTTTTACTTTTAGTTCACTATTTCACAATTCCAGTGGGTCAGAAGTTTACATGCACCAAGTTAACTGTGCCTTTAAGTAGCTTGGAAAATTACAGAAAATGATGTCAAGCCTTTAGACAAATAGCCAATTAGCTTCTGATAGGAGGTGTACTGAATTGGAGGTGTACCTGTAGACATGTTTTAAGGCCTACCTTCAAAATCAGTGCCTCTTTATTTGACATCATGGGAAAATCAAAAGAAATCAGCCAAAACCGCAGAAAAAATGTGTTCCAAATGAACCAACTGATTCATTCTTGGCAGCAATTTCCAAATGCCTGAATGTACCATGTTCATAAACAATAGTACGCAAGTATAAACACCATGCGACAACTCCGCCATCACACCACTCAGGAAGGAGACGCATTCTGTCTCCTAGAGATGAACGTAGTTTGGTGCGAAAAGTGCAAATCTATACCAGAACAACAGCAAAGGACCTTGTGAAGATGCTGGAGGAAACAGGTAGACAAGTATCTATATTCACAGTAAAACGAGTCCTATATCGACATAAACTTAAAGGCTGCTCAGCAAAGAAGAATCCACTGCTCCAAAACCACCATAAAAAAGCCAGGCTACAGTTTGCAAGTGCACATGGGGACAAAGATCTTGAAACTAAAATGTTACTGTTTGTCCATAATGGCCATTGTTATGTTTGGAGGATGAAGGGTGAAGCTTGCAAGCTGAAGAACACCATCCCAACTGTGAAGCATGGGGGAGGCAGCATCATGTTGTGGGGGTGCTTTGCTGCAGGAGGGACTGGTTCAATTCACAAAATAGATGGCATGATGAGGAAGGAAATTGATGTGGATATATTAAAGCAACATCTCAAGACATCAGCCAGGAAGTTAAAGCTCTGTCACAAATGGGTCTTCAAAATGGACAATGACCCCAAGCATACCTCCAAAGTTGTGGCAAAATGGCTCAAGGACAACAAAGTCTAGGTATCAATCCGATAGAAAATTTGTAGGCAGAACTGAAAAAGCATGTGCGAGCAAGGTGGCCTACACCTGTCTCAGTTACACCAGTTCTGTTTGGAGGAATGGGCCAAAATTCCAGCAAATTATTGTGACAAGCTTGTGGAAGGTTACCCAAAATGTTTGAACCAAGTTAAACAATTTAAAGGCAATGCTACCAAATACTAACAAAGTGTATCTAAACTTCTGATCCACTGGCAATGTGATGTAAGTGCTTTGAGTGTAGTGTCAGAAAAGATAAAGTGGTGGCTCAGTGGTTAAGGCTCAGGGTTACTGACCCTGAGGTTGGGGGTTCAAGCCCCACCACCACCAAGATGCCACTGTTGGGCCCTTGAGCAAGGCACTTAAATCCAGGTTGCTCCGGGGATTGTCCCTGTAATAAGTGCACTGTAAGTCGCTTTGGATAAAAGCGTCTGCCAAATGCATAAATGTAAATGTAAGTAGTGATCCTTACTGACCTAAGACGGAATTTTTTTTCTACAATTAAATGGCAGGAATTTCATTTTACAGAATTTAAATGTATTTGGCTAAGGTGTATGTAAACTTCTGACTTCAACTCTATATTATTTTAAATCATCATTGAGTGGTTAAAACAGCTTCTTTTACTGACCTCATGTGAATTCTACTCTGAATGAGGCATAAAGTCATTGATAACATATTTTGAAGGTTTTACATGCAGCATCTTCATATTTAAATAGTATAGCATTGCTCAGCTGTTTAGAACTTCTTTATACCCCTGAACAAAGAATGAAGAACTTCTATGGAAGTATATCAAGGCCTTAAGCCAAATTCAAACTTACCTGCAAAAGGGCCACTGCGATATTGGTGCAGAAATTATACACTTCTCCTTCAAAGTGTGTGTGTGAGGTGTTGGCAATGAATCAAAATGAGTTAACACAAATGCAGCAGCACACAGATTTTATAACATTTGTTCTTAACAAATGCTTAAGTGTGTTTGACTTTGTGTTTATCAAGTCAAATTTATTTGTATAGCGCTTTTCACAACAGGCATTGATTCAAAGCAGCTGTATATGAAATTATGCTATAACAGAAAATTTATGAATATAATGCCAATATTAATTTATTTATTTTTGGAACTATTAGTGGTTTAAAAAATATATATTTTGTATGAACTATAATATTTAGTGTTAAAGTCTTTGAAGTCATTAACTGAGGAAATACATGTAGAGGCATTGTCCTTTGATTTTGGCAGATGAAGGCTTTTGTTAGTGGTTAATTCATTTTCTGTGTAGTTTTTTTTTTTTTTTTTTGAGAGTTGTTGAATCTCTTTGGCCAAGTTGATAAACAGTTCTCTGCAAAAGTTTTAGGCATTTGTCAAAAATGTTGCATAGTGAAGATATCTACAAAAATAATGACAAATATTTTCCATTTATCACTTAATGTCATACAAAGTCTAGACAAAAAAGCTAAATAAATATTCGGTGTGTCCATCTTTGCCTTTAAAACGAGGGGGGGGGGGCTTTGTGGGGGCCGTGACATCAAATTAGCGTAGATGCCATTCACTGTAAAGCAGGGTTGCAGAATAGGAGAAGTGTTTTCGGTTCCAGCAGACCTAACTAAAGCAGCATTACTATGAATTGAGGGATACATTTGGTGTATGCCTGGCTAAATAGACAAGTCTTTAGTCTAGACTGAAACTTAGAGAGGGCGTTCGAGTTCCGAACGCTTGGAAGACTATTCCATAGTTTAGGAGCCAAATATGAAAATGATCTCCCTCCTTTTGTGGATTTTTATATTCTCGGTATTGTTAACAGGCCAGAGTTTTGCGATCGTAGTGAGCCTGATGGATTATAGCATGATAGGAGGTAATTTGTAGCTAGACCATTCAAAGCTTTGTAAGTAATTTAACAGAATTGAAAAATCAATACGAAACTTAACAGGTAGTCAAATTAACGCAGATAAAATGGGGCTGATATGAGCATATTTATTGGTTCTAGTTAGCACTCTAGCTGCTGCATTTTGAACCTACTGAAGTTTATTTATAATAATGTAATTAATAATGCAGTTCTACAAATATTGGAGATTTGCTTTTCAAAGTTTAGATTGCTATCAAATGTAAAACCCTTAAAATAAAATGTTATGCTGTAGAAGTTTACGTTACAGTACATCCATCAGAAATCAGATTATATTTTAGCATTTTATTTTTTGAAGTTTTTGTTCCAATAATTAGTACTTGTGTTTTATCGGAATTGAGTAGAAGAACATTTCTAGCCATCCACCAATATAATTTAAAAAACACTGTTAATTTAGAAAATTGTGGAATTTGATGAGGTTTTGAAGAAATATAAAGTTGCGTAGTGTCGGCAAAACAGTGAAACTAATTCCGTGGTTCCTGATAATGACTCCCAGGGGATCATATGTAGGGAGAAAGTAGAGGCCTTAAAACTGATCCCTGTGGCACTCCATATTTCACTTTAGTTTGATCTGACAGTTCCTCATTTACACAGACAAAGTGGTAGCGGTCAGAGATGGGACCTAAACCAAGCTGATGCCTGTCCACAAATGCCAACATAATTCTCAAGCCTATCTAAGAGAATGTCATTATCTATGATCCGAAGGCAGCACTAAGATCTAAGAGCACTAGAAGAGAAATGCAGCTGCGATCAGATGATAAGAGCAAGTAATTTGTAACTCTGATAAGTGTAGTCTCTGTACTATGATGGAGTCTAAATCCTGACTGAAATTTTTCATATATATATACCATTTCTATTTAAAAAATTAACAATTGTGAGGGCTACCTTTTTATAGTTTTTTCGACATAAATGGGTGATTTCAAATCGGTATATAAATAGCCAATTCTCCTGGATCAAGCTGTGGTTTCTGGATAAGCAGTTTGATAACTGCCAATTGAAAGTTTATTGGGACATGCACTAAGGATGATGAGGAGTTAATATTAAGAAGGGGTTCTGCAATTACAGGAAATGCCTCTTTTAGGAGTTCAGTAGGTATTGGGTCTAGCATATGTTGTTGATTTTTATGTTTTGATCATTTTTGTTAGCTCTTCTGGACCAATAACAGCATAGGATTCAAGTTGCTCATAGGGAATCATTTTAGTGTTCTGGGGTGCTGTGGGAGACAGATATGTAATTCCAAATTTGTTTGATGATTTTGATTTTTATCAGTAAAGAAATTCCTGAAGTTAATCTAAGTTTATTTCGGGAAATTGGTTTCAACATATTTGCTCTAATCAGCTTGTCCTAATCAAATACTGTAAGATGATTCTCATAAATCCTGTGTCCATATCACTCCAATAGAAACTAATGGGACTGTGTGTTTCATGTGATGCTGCTATACTAATGGAAGCTTGAAGAGTGCTCTCTCTCTTCCCCCACTCTCTCATTTATCCTCCGTTCCCCTTTTACATGCTGCATGCCTTTTCTGTCCCGAGGCTGGTGAATGCATCAGTCTTTAATGTATAATTTAGCCATGTGCCGGTCTCCACTTTGCTCTCTTTGTGAAACAGTAAGACTGACTGCACATTATATAGAGCAGATGTGCTTCCATCCACAACTTTATTATTCCTAAAATATACTGTAATTAGGGGCATATCAAGTAGGTCCCAGTGCCACTTGTTTTAAAGTTGTGATAATTAAAAATCAAAATCAATGGTTGTTTTCTCCTAAAATGTAATGGAAGACAAGACATTGTGTGTGAAAGATGCCAAAAAGCAGCTTGTTGTCTGAGGTAATTGTTTAATTAATTAGTTGAGCCTTTTGTTCAGAGAGAGTTCAGTTAGTTTATCTGGTTATTTTCCTTATTAGAAATACAAATCGTTGTAGTATGTTGCTTTTTAATCCATTTCTATTAGCTTTGAGGTAATCAATATGTTAGTGTACTCACAAAAGTTGAAGGAAAAAAAAACTAGCTGAGATAGGTAATGTGTATATATATACATTTGTAGTCTTTCTCTTCTGCCAAAAATATTGATAAGGCATCTTGCATTCAGGAGCATAGAATTTCTGTCCAATAAAATAATTGAATACTAGAATAATATATTTGCATGAATACTAGAATGAAAATGCCTCTGTTTAATGTCACCTGCCACTGACTAGCATTACAAGTTCCCTCTCAGAAAAGCATCTCTAAAAAGTATTTAAATCTAAATCATGAATGTGACCCTAAAACAGCCTAATAATTCCGGGCATCCTTAAGACCAACTAGCCATTCATTTAGACAGTCCACCGACTAGTCAATCTCGAAAATATGCAGTTTTGCACATCCTGCACTGCTACTACATGAAAATCCTCTTTTTGTTTACTCATCCCAAAAATATTTAATTGACCTCCAAACAGTCCTGATTTGAATACTGAAATCACAAGTACAGTATAATACACCAGCGAAACCTACACTCAATGGACAAAACCATAGATATTATTTTGGGCCAGAGATATCAGACCAAACATATTGCAGACAATCTAAGAGTACAAGGTTGGAAATGGGAAAAGAACAGTTGAGATTGGCAACGCAGCCCATGTAGGTGTGTAAATCAATTGAGCAGGTTAAAATTAAGACTTATTCAATCCCTTATGTCCACAGAGACATCAGGGAAATGTGGCTCTCTGCCTGATGAACTGGGGCTGTGTGGACACTCTCGAACGTCCAGTTACGCTAGTCAGCAGTCCAAAGTGTCAGGTAGGCTTTCCTTTTCTCTCTGAATTCTCTCTGATCAATTAATCTGGGTTTGCTGTAACTCCGATGTCTTGCTCGACTTTGATATGAATGTATGCCTAATTCTTACTATCTGCTAGTCTGGCTCTAACATTGTCAGACTGTCAATCGATATGATGCCATATTGTTGCAAGATGTTGAAATAATTTTTTAATTACATTGCACATAGGCTGTTATGTGTCATCTCATGTGTCTCTATTCTGCATGATGGAGTGTATATGTAAGTGTGTACTGTACATCCATTTGCACACATTATATTTTGTTATGTGCTTAACTCTAACTTTTTTGGGGTTTTCACATCTGATCTTTAAATGTGAGCCGTTTGTTCAGACAGTGGAATAGAAGTCTGGAAAACTGGAAATTGTGGCTCTGCTCATGTCTTATCCTGACATCTCACCACTGTGCTGAACTCACAAGCCATATGAGAGAACATCAGTGAGGAGGCATTTTATGCAATTCATACATGTCTCCAAAATCGCTGATCCGTTTACTCATTCACTAATCACTACATCGTAAATATCAGATAATTCCCTTATTGAGAGTGTTTGAAAATGTTTGTACTCCGACACAGCTCTAGTCACTATTTCACACTTTTTATTACATTACTTGCATGTCATATTCTGAAAGACAAAATAAGTACTTGAAATTGGACCATTTAGACTAAGTTTGATTTTAATCATGATTTAATGATTTCAGGCCACATATAAATATTGATTGGAAAAGTATAATTTATTTACTTATTTGTATTTATTTATTGATGTTCAGACTACAAAAAACTAAACATATTTAAGTTGGATGTGCTAAAAAAATCAAATTGTTTTGCTTGTCTGAAAGATTCTGGCCTATTATATAATATCTAGGTTAGATGTCCCTAGTTTGATAACACTGCTTTCTTCAGCACATACAGATACTGGGGACAACACTATTTTATTAAGCTATTCAAAAATTCAATTACAGATTTGCTCACTTTGACCTTTTGAATTAGAGCACATAAAAGTGTAAAGCTGGTTTTCAAGTGTAAGACATAAAGTTATAGAAGTTCTCATCACGTGTCTCTGAATGGAAATATGTGATTGCTGTCTGTGTAATTGTGTGTTGGTGGATATTTGGCCTCCTTTAGTCACGACGTGTACACTTTATGAAGCTCTGCAGCTTGACAGCAACTTGAATAGCATGTTTGGGTGGGAGTGTTAAATGTCCCATTCCTTCTCAGTGATTGATTAATCTGTTAAAGGTTTAAAAAGTGTAGGCTGCGAATTTCCAGTGCAGATTAATGTTTTATTTGTATTTTTTATGTCCTTCATAAAAACAGATTTGTTTGGTTGAGTCTCTTTCAGGTTACAGATCAACCGATATTTTTTTTATATGATCACTACAGATACAGATTTTGTATATTTAAATGTTCAATAAGAAACTGCTTATGAAGTAAGAAGTTTACATTCTCTTAGGTTGAAGCCATTAAAACTAATTTTTTGACCACTCCACAGATTTCATATTAGCAAACTACAGTTTGGCCAAGTCATTTAGAACATCTACTTTATCCATGACTTGAGTAATTTTTTCCAACAATTGTTTACAGACAGAATGTTTTACTTTTAATTGATCACAATCCCAGTGGGTCATAAATTGACATGCACTTAAGTTAACTGTGCCTTTTAAGCAGCTTGGAAAATTCCAGAAAATGATGTCAAGTCTTTAGGCAGTTAGCCTTTATCTACTGATAGACTAATTTGAGACAATTGGAGGTGTACCTGTGGATGTATTTTAAGGCCCCTCAGTGCCTCTTTGCTTGACATCATGGTAAAATTAAAAGACATCAGATAGAAGTTCAAGCTCTATCGCAAATGGGTCTTCCAAATGGACAATGACCCCAAGCATACCTCAAGTTGTGGCAAAATGGCTTAAGGACAACAATGTCAAGGTATTGGAGTGGCCATCATAAAGCCCTAATCTCAGTCTGATAGAAATTTGTTGGCTGAACTGAAAAAGCTTGTGTGAGCAAGGAGGTTACTCAGTTACACCAGTTCTGTTTGGAGGAATGGGCCAACATTCCAGCAGCTTATTGTGAGAAGCTTATAGAAGGCTACCCAAAATGTTGATCAAAGTTAAACAATTTAAAGGCAATGTTACCAAATACTAACAAAGTGAATGTAAACGTCTGACCCACTGGGAATGTGATGAAAGAAATAAAAAACAATCATTTTCTCCACTATTATTGTGACATTTCACATTTTAAAATAAAGTAGTGATCCTAACTGACCTTAGACAGGGAATGTATTCTATGATTAAATGTCAGGAATTGGGAACTGTTTAAATGTATTTGGCTAAGGTGTATGTAAACTTCTGACTTCAACTGTAATTAAAAAATATTTTTGCATTTAATTGTAATGATCATTAAATTATATAAATGATAAAATATGTATTATTAATATTGTATTATTATTATGCCATATATATATATATATATATTTAAGCAATATCACACGAGCAAGAGATATGGCTCTATATCAGCACTGCTGTGATTCGGCCTCAGGCCGAGTGCCGTAGGCACAGGCTCACCAAAACTGGACGGTAGATGATTGGAAAAATGTAATGACAAAAGTGGAACCCAGCGTGTTTTCTGCTGTTGTAGACCATCCGCCTCAAGGTTCGACATGTTGTGCATTCTGAGATGCTATTCTGCTCACTACAATTGCACAGAGGGGTTATCCAAGTTACTGTCACCTTGGGCCAGTTTGGCCATTGTCCTTTGACCTCTCTCACGAACAAGGCGTTTTTGTCCAAAGAACTGCCACTCACTGGTTGTTTTTTGCACCATTTTCTATAGATGCTAGAGACTGTTGTGCGTGAAAATCCCAGGAGATCAGTTTTACAGAAATTCTCAAACCAGCCCGTCTGGCACCAACAATCATGCTACGGTCTAAATCACTGAGATCAAATTTTTTCCCCAATCTGATGCTTGATGTGAACATTAACTGAAGCTCCTGACCCATTTCTGCATGATTTTATACATTACACTGCTGCCATACGATTGGCTGATTAGATAATCGCATGTATAAGTAGTACAGGTGTACCTAATAAAGTGGCCGGTGTGTGCATGCATGCGTGCGTGTGTGTGTATGTATATATGTATACACACATATTTGGAATATTAGAATTAATTGGTCACAAATGTATTAAATAATTTTAATTTTGGGATATAAATATTAAGCTTAAAATGCCACCGGAAGTCCATCATGCAAAATTCAATATCACTCTGATTCCCAATGAGATTACTATTTTGGCCGTGCAATTTTGCAATGCAAAGTTAAATGTTACCACGCCTTAATAGATAAAAGTTGAGTAATTTACAGTATTCTAACAATACGTTATGTTAGTGTGTGTAGTTTACGTGTGAAAACTAATTCTTGTTAAATGACGCCATTGATGTGTGCTATACTTTAGAGACCCACCAAATGGTGCCACATATCTGTAGAACCTATAACCGATTTAGTAGTGAATTTTTCAGGGTTGCTGCTTTGATTTGCTGTGTTTTATTAAAAAAATTTAAAAGCTGTTATTAGGGGTGTAACGATCCATCGATCAAATAACCAACAATGGGAAGTCATCGATTCTGAGTATTCCCACTTGTTTTTCATTGGGTTTTTTTCTGTTTCCTTTTGGAACTCCTTTGTGGGCCAACCGCTCATCAGGGGACCAAGGGTGGCTGCCCACCCTGAAGGCAAACTTTTGGATTGAAGAAAATCGAAATAAGAGCATATCGTGATGAAACTTGCGATTTACACCCCTAGCTGCAAACATACACTTTTTAATAAAATAATTTTAATTTGAAAACAACTTTGTGTCTTGTGTCTCAGGCTATAGTACGAGTCATTCACGTTCCTCCAGTCTGTCGGAGTTCTCTCACAGGAGAAACACTTCGGTGGGCAGTGCTTCTACTGGCATTGCCAGCATCCCTGAGCCTAGTGAGGAGAGTGACCAAACTACAGAACCCCCTACAGCCCCGGGAGTCTGTGCTGCTGTGTCTGAACACCCATCAACTCCTGACAGAGCAGCCAGCAGGTCAGCCAGACTGCTGCCTGCACTATCTTCAACACGTTTAGATGCAGTAAATGAAATGAATGTGATCAATGCATTTGGGATCTGAGCTTGCAATGAAAGCAGCATTATTAAATGAGATTCTAATGTGTATAGAGAAATTGTCAGCTACTTATCAGATTTATTTCCTCACATACACAAAGGTATCCAGTGAAGCAGGACTCGATGGAGTCTCAGCTAAAGAGGGTGGATGCCACACGTGTGGATGCTGATGATGTAGTAGAGAAGATCCTACAGAGCCAGGATTTCACCCACAGTCTGCTGGACTCCAGTGCTGAAGGTAACAAATGCAACAACTTCTTTTATTAGAAGACATTGCATGTGTTGCAAATTCTTACCATTTCCATATACAGTTTTCCATATATATCTGACTATAATGTCCTTCTCTTAAAATATTTCTTGTTCTCATTACCCAAAGGCTGCATTTACACTTTCAACCAATTCAGATTTTTTTTCCACCTGCTTCTGGCACAGATCTGATCTTCGGACTCATAAGGATTGCATAAAGAGGCTTACAACTAAAAAGCTAACTACAAATGCTAAATAGTGCTATTGTCAGCCTAGTGCGTCTTTGTGGGGTATTAATGTAAAAAACAGGTGGGACATAAAACCATACAGTATATGTGAAAAGATTGGATCTGTGCATTAAGCCTTGCAACCTAAGTGAACAGTGTATTGATTCCAGACAACTGTATGCAGTTTCACTGTAGAAACCTGCTGGGCACACCAGAGAATATAACTAAAAATAGGGCCAGAGCTAGAAATAGGGGATATTTTGTTGGAAGCAATGTTTACTGGTAGCAGCTGCAACTGTTTGATGTATTGAAATGTATCTGTGCCAAAGCACGTCTCTAGTTATGTGTGCTATTATGTTTTGAATTATAATTAGATGTCCTGACAACAGATTCTCATTAGAATTGGACCAATTTCGATTTTGTATTCCCCAGAGAAGTCAAGACTTGTTGCATGAGAATTGGAGGCAATATCTAATTTGAGTGTGTGTGTGTGTTTCAGAGGAAGGCCTGCGCTTGTTTGTAGGTCCTGGTGGAAGCACAGCACTTGGTAGCCACCACCTTCCTGCCAGGTGATTTTAAATATGTGAGATCATTATATATTGGCCAGGCTGATTAATCAGACGATATTTGGCCATATTGAGATTATTGACATTAACACGATTAACACTTTTCATTCCCCGTAGTGTAAGTTCCGAAATCAAACAATGGATTTGTCATTGGATAGTGCACATTTAAAAAAAAATTTTTGTTGTGAATTATGAGTAAATTTAATGTTAAATAAGTGTTTGTTTTAAATAAACACATTTTTTTGGTGTAATTCGCATTTTAATTGTATACATGTATAAATGCAATTGGCCACCTTGATTTCTAGTATTGATTGGCCAATTAAATTACATATCAGTCAATCATTAGTTTAAATAACAGCAGTTTCAGCCAATAAGCTGATATTCCCTGCATGCTCTAAAAATGGAAACCAGTGCATTTACTGGGCAGCCATAGACCAGGATGTATGTAATTGCTGATTTCTACTCATTTCAGGGTTGGAGCTGGTGCCTATGAACAGGTGGTGATCAAACGCTAGGGTTGGGAGCTGCCAGATGGAAAAGTGTCAAAAAGCAAAGTCTGTTTCGTGGGAGGAGAGAGAGAGCGAGGGGAGAGGAGGAAGGAGGGACGAAGACAGACTTTTCGTCTCCTCATGTCATGAGCGGTTGTCCCGAACCTAATTCAGCCTTTCGATGAAACGGTGCCGTCTGCTGGCTACATATATATGAGACTGCCATTATTGCTGTCTGTGTTTCACTGTGAGGTGCATCTGCATTGCAAACAGTAACAGTATTTTTTTTTTACCTAATTACCTTTCCTAGTGCTGTTTTGTGATAAGATCTCTGTATTTTATATTTGTGAGCCATTGTAAGGAATCTGTCTGTAGTATTTGATGGAGTATACATTTTCACACCACTGTGTACATGCGTGAGGTGTATACTCTATCTGCAGATGAAGGTGACCTCTTTATGCTGGTATACACTCCTTTAGCTGATATTCTGTCATTGCTTTACTATACGAATGGAAATCAAACTTTCCTAACCCATTCAGCACTATGATAATAACTGTCAGCAATTTGTCTCACTGTGTGTGCTCCGTGATCCGTTTGACAGATGGTGCCGTTTTCAGACTTGAAAAAAATTGTCCATTTGAAAAGCACTTTGAATTGAAGGACTCTTTACATGGGAGTTCATTCTGTATCTTCAGGAGTGTTGGGAGTTTTAAAGGCTAAACTGTTGTTGTCATGACTAATGATCAAGTTAATCCATACATGTTAAATATGTATTTGTTCTGTTCTTTATTTGTTGCAAAATGAGGACTTTCAGCTTGACTAGCTGAATTTAAATGAATATATAAAACTCCAACTGCTGTGTTGTATGTAGATATGTGGTAATTTTGCAGTTTGATTTCTTGACCCATTTGCTACTTCAGATCCAAGCAGGTGAATAGCACCATTTATGACGTCACGTAAATGTGCCAGCTTTCATGCAGGGACAAAATCAGCCTAGTTGTTCTAAAGCTAAGCTACGCAGAGAATGAAGCATTTAACCACCTCAACAATGCTTGAAATTGAGCTGTTTAGCACAGGGCTCTTGAGATAACGTCAGCAAGAATTATGTAGCTCTTCTAGTCCTCTATATAAAAAACTCATCTGCCATAACAGTACAACAACTTTTTGTAGTACTTGATGTATCACTTAAATTAAGCTATTTTAATATCTATCTTAATGATTCAGTGCTGAAGTATCTCTGTAGGGCAAATCAGAAGATATAAAATCATAACTTATTGCTTATCTAGTTCTATGTGACTGTATGTCTATATCTTCTCGGAAGCCATTCACTGCATTATAGATATAATAAATACACTTGCCTCTGTGATGTTGTGCATGTGAGGATTGAGCGAGTGTGTACAGTCTGTTTGTAGCACATGATAATATCATAATTGTCTAGAATTAACGTAAAAGTTTTAGTGTAGAAATGCATGGATGTCACACTTACTCGATGTGTCTGAAGCATCCAGCCTTATGTGTTAACTTGGCTATCGCATATCCCAAACATCTCCACCAGGCCGTGAAGTTCCAAACACTAAAGAACCCTGATGGGAAACTTGGAATCAATAGTAAACTCAACTGCACATCTCAGGTTTATAATTTTATCTTAATTTTTACTGCACAAACTTTTAAAGCACCACAATTCAAATGTGTGCAAATAGTAAGACAGGCTATTCAGAGGATATTTAGATCTTTCAGCTTTTTTCATTAATTCCAGTCCACAGACATAAAAATAATCATTATTTCAAAAAATAATGTGATATGAATTATGTGTGCTTGGTTCTTTAGAACTTGATTTTTACAATTTTAATCTATCTACTGCCAAAATTAAAGTCTATTTTTATGTATTTGTGATTTAGTGATACTGTTAAACCTGTCAAGATGCACATTTCGCACATAGTTTCATATGCGCCACTCTGTTAGAGACTTCAGCCCTTTCCCCCCACATTTCTTCCCTAGTTACTCTTACATAGTCTATAAGTTGGTCCTGGTACTTTACATGTTGTAAAAAACATGGTGGCTTTATCTCTTCTGTGAAGTTTTGGTCCTTGTAATTGTACCGTTTCTGATGTTTAAGGGTGACATTGCTTTTGACTGTTTTGCAATGTTGTGTTCTAACTTTAGACCCATTGTGGCTTCCATGCCATGTGTTCTGTTATGATGCTGGTAAGGTATGTACCATGCACTGTTCAATAAAACCAGTACATTTAAAAAAAAAAAAAAAGTGTCACATTTTCAAAACTTGATGCATCTTTTATTACTTTTTATGTCCTATGGGACATGAGAATGTTTAAGGGTAATTTTCCCCCAAGAACATCTCCATCGATCACAGATCAAGCCATAAAATATGGTCCATTCTTTTCTAACAAACATCTGGTAAGCTGTAAACAATAAGCACAACTTCCTACTTTTGATTCTGGTTACAAAGCTTTGTTATACATTTCCATAACTCTCAAGCTCCCTGTCCTCCTCTACATTGTCTGTTACTTGCGATACTGTTTTCAATTCCTCCTCTTCTTTTTCTTTTCTTCCTCCTCATCATTGGGAGGCAGGATTAACTGTTCCATCAGCACTAAGCCTTACCTGCGTGTCCTCCAGAAGTTCCTCCCTGAGTTGCTGCGCTGTGCCACACAGCGCTCTCACTCTGGGGCTGGGCCATATACATGGCAAGGGCACAAAAATGGCGCCGCTCTTCTGGTAAACAGGTTGCCACACAACTGCACCCCCTTCAGCCCCATACTGTACTGTTTCCATTGATGGATGATAGTAGCGATGTGAATTGTTGTTAGAATCCTTGTTCTCACTCTTGAGCCATTCCTGTCTCAGGTGTTCTGCCTCATATAGGACCTCATTAACCAAAGTCTTCTGGTAGATGTTGTTATCGTACAGGCTCGGATACGCCACTTTGTACAACTAAATGAGGAACGGTAAAGAGAAAGCGATGACATGACAAAATAATTACATGTGATGCCCACATTTACATGTCAATAACACCTATTCTGTGTTCAGTAACTTGGCCCGCCCTGTCGCAGTGAGGTATATACATACATACAGTACACTAGAAGCACTAATAAGAGTAAAAATAAGGAAGTTTGCCAAACTTTTCTGTTTTTTGGGCTGTGTAGCACATGCTGCTCATCCTAGTTAAGAATCCCAACTTAAGAAATAGTAGCTGATATTTATTTTGATCAATGTCCCTGATCAATTCAGTTTGATCTTAACAGTTTCTAATACACATTTCAGTCCGGATTTGTGGCCTTTTCAATGTTATGTAGGTTTTGCAAAGAGGGTTTTATTGAAGGGTGGGGCTGTTAAAAAAAACTACATTTGACGATATTTTTTTCTATCTCAGACCTGCATCCCGCACATGAGTGATGCAAACGTTTTCTCATTTCATATGTGAAGGGGGTGTATATTAAAGGCACAGAGGCAAAAAAAAAAAACCTACCTGTTTATTTTTGAGAAGAGAGAAGGTGGGAAATGGTGTTGAAAAACAAAATTGGGACCGTTTTTGGTGGAAAACAAAATCTTTACTAACCTGGACTAAAGTGATAACATGATTTTCTGTAAAGCTGCTTTGAAACAATGCGTGTTGTGAAAAGTGCTATACAAATAAAAATTACTTTTTTTTTTCTTAAAGTATGGGATGACCACTTTAAACAAATAAGGAAATGCATATGCAACATCTCATCAGAAAAAGAGTTAAAGACCCTCACCAGTCTGTACACGGAGGGTTCAGAACGTTCAGTGTTGGTCATGGACCAATTTAGCCCATCAAAATTCCTCTTGAACACACCAATCTGAGTGCAGAATCCCACATCTCTCCAGTGGCCAAGGGCTTCTCCAACTCCAGTGAACTGCACTGAGTAGCCATATTCTTCACAAACTCTGTGAGCCCTAAGAGAGATAATTAGGACAACTTTTTGGCCTGATAAACTGTTAACCGGTAACATTGGTGCATGTGTTGATGCCTTGTAGAATCAGTTCAGATATAGAACATTTGCCTACCAAGCCTGAAACTCAGCTCTGCTCCACTCAAACTTGTGATCATGGTTTCTAAAGCCTCTCAGACCTGGCAGCAATGGGTTGAACTCTGCGTTAGGTGTGCTGACAATCACAGCACCTGGTGCCATGTACCCAAACACAACCTCTGAAAAGCTCTCCACATCCCCAAGCTCCAGGTGTTCGATTCTTCATGGTAAAGAGGTAATGTTATATTTCACACATTTCTGGTAGAACATGCCATTTTAAATTAAATCTAGTTGTATAGGAACTTCTTTGCTAGAGAAACAAAAGAAGTGGAACACTCACAACTCAACACATGTCACAAGATCAAATCCTCTGGTGCATGGTTCCCTCTCTGTGACTGAGCCTTCGTACAGCTCAACAGTCAAAGGCCCATCGCTTGGCTGAAGGTAATCACTCATAAGTGGTGCCAATGTACACCTAGCAAAAATGCACTTTTGAGCTAAATTGTTATTTATTTGTATATAATTTTATACATTTTTCAAACCCTTTAACCAAACTTTGCAGCAATATAATTAAATATTAAACAAAATGGTTAAAGTTCACCCAAAAACAAATGTTCTCATCATTTACTCACCCTAATATAATCCCAGATGAATTACTTTCCTTCAGCTGGACACAAACAAAGATTTTTAGAACAATATCGCCACTCTGTTTGTCCATTCAAAGCAAGTAAATGGTGGCCTGGCCAGAACTTTGAATGTCAAAAAGCACATAAAGTAATCCATAAAACTCCAGTGGTTAAATCCATATCTTCAGAATCTATATGATAGGTGTGTGTGAGTTCAATATTTAAGTCCTTTATTGCTATAAATCTACACTTTCACCAGCCCTCCAATGTACATTCACAAGAGGACCGAGATTTTAGCGATTTGCATTCTTCGTGCATATCTCCCCCTACTGGATAAAGGAGGAGAAATTAAAAAATTTGAGGGATAAAGCAAAAGAAAAGAATAAATAATTCATTATTGCACAACAGCCCAGTAGGTGGCGATATGCACAATTAATGTAAATCAATAAAAAACAAAAGAAATCTTGTGAACTTGCATAGAAGGGCTGTTTGAAAGTAGATTAATAATAAAAAAGGATTTACTTATTGATCTGTTTCACATTCACACTTACTGCTTCTGAAGACATGGATTTAAACACTGGAGACCTATGAATTAATTTTATGCTGACTTTATGTGCTTTTTGGAGCTTCAAAATCCTGGAAACATTTAACATGAATTGTATGGACCTACAGAGCTGAGATATTCTTATATAAATCAGTTTTTATTTTGGGTGAACTATTCCTTTAAATTGCAAATAAAAAATGTACCACTACATTGGCTATATATTTACTTGTCTTCCTCCCATGCTCATTAAAATTAAACAAGATTTAATTAAAAAAAAATGTAAAAAGATGTATTAGACTGCACAGGGTATATCATTGTATATGATAAGAGATAAAAGGTCTTATGCCCATGAAAATCAAATCCGGGAGCAAATATTCAACGGAACCGTCAGTTTTTGACAGTGGTTCTCACAACAACAACAACAACAACAACAAAAAACGCCTCTAATGCTAAATAAATAAATACAAATTGGACACCAAACTACGCGTTTTTCATGGACAGTGCCATGTGCAAGAGGAGAAACGTACATTCTTTTGAGGAGGACAGCTCTGTCGATATCAACCCCCACTAGTGTCTGTATACCGTTGCGATGAAACTTCAGCTTCTTCAGCAGGCCACATTCAGCGCATCCAAAATCGATGACCTGTGGATGGAGAAATCGATCAAATCCAGTTACGGTGATTTAAAACAAACATTGAAGCTCGAGACTATTGATTGATTAGCAAGTTAGTTCACAAAGCGTCCAATCTCTCCAACGAAATCCAGCACTACTCAAATTTGAACGTAAATTTGACTGTATTTACCTTTCTAGGTCGGTAAGTTCTCACGTAATCAATAACAAACTGGTATCTCTGTATGTACAGCGGAGGAGAAAACGGCGTGGTGATGATGTGTGTCATGTTTAGGCCGGCTTTCCGTCCTCATCAAACAAATGCCAGAAGTCTGTTATGGAGTGTAGACACTTCAGCTCAGCTGTGTGAGTTTGGTGTGTTTTTATTCAAGCACACTGCAGTCTTCGCCAAGGTCCGTGGAAGCAAAGACAACGTAGCAGGACCTGTGTTGATTTAGTTGTTTTTAAAGTAAAATAATTTATCGCAAATCAAAATATAATTGTAACAGTGATTTTTAAAAATAGGTAAATATATATCCATCCATCCATCGTCAACCGCTTATCCTGTGTACAGGGTCGCGGGGGGCTGGAGCCTATCCCAGCTAACATTGGGCGAAAGGCGGGGGACACCCTGGACAGGTCGCCAGTGTAAATATATATATTTTTATATATATATATATATATATATATATATATATATATATATATATATATATATATATATATGTTGATTTTAGTTATATATATATATAGGCCTATATATAATAATATAATAATAATAATTATATAAAACATTTTATATAATTCTGTAACATTTATTATATTTGATGAATGTGCAAAAACTATTGTGTGGTTGGTTAAAAAATGCCATTGATGTAAATCATTGTCTTTATTAAGCTGTATTTAATGATAATATAATCATTATATTACATTTCTTGAAATATCCCATAATTATGTTTAATTAACAAACAAATCAATCTATTCGTTTTTTTTTTCACACTTGCTCACTGGGTGTTTGTGAGGCACTTTTCTGTAAATCTGTAATATAGAAAGAATAAGGAAAGTCATACACATCTGGGATGGCATGTGGTAAATGATGAGAGAATTTAATTTTTTGTGTGAACTATTCCTTTAAATTACAAAAAACAAATGTACCACTAATACATTTTGGGTGAACAATTCCTTTAAATTACAAAAAAACAAATGTACCACTAATCAGTTTGGGGTGAACTATTCCTTTAATTTTAAGTCATTATTTATTTTATTTTTTATTTTTTTAAATGTGCAAAATATTGTGTGGGCTAATTAACAAACACTTTTGTGTGCACTTCACATAGACAAGAACAACGCCATTTCATACATTACAAATAATAGTCATGTAAAAAACGTATTTTGCATTGCTTGATTGATCTACAAATATGTGATCACTCAGGGCTCGAACACTCCACATGCTATTATTTTGCAGTCCTGTTTAGGCCTCTCATTGTAGGTGGGTACTTCCTCTAGTCTCTTTAGAACCTCTGTACCTTCAACGAGTTGCCTGGGAAAGAAAGATAAATCTCTGACACAAACATTGGATCTTGAAACAGTGGTAAGTAGCAATGGTCTTCATTGGGCATTTACCCAGGTCTTCCTCGATATAACATTTGATTAAATATACAAAGCCAATATCAAGGTCTCGTAATTGTAGCTTTCTCATTGCAGTACATCTTGTGTATTTTGTCAGTTGTTAAACCAGTGCAGTTATATTCTGCAAGTCATTTACCCAAAAGCCACATATTTGTGGTCCATCCAGGAGGCTGGCTGTAGCGTAATGTAGAACTGAGAGCCATTGCTATGAGGACCTTGGTTAGCCATTCCCAGGACACCACGCTTGTTGTGGGATACAATAAAATTCTCATCTAGAGGAGAGAATTGTTATTTCTACATGTGTAGGCCTATGGAAAAAAGTAGGTAAACAAGTTTATGTTGGACTTATACTGACACCTAGCGGCGTGAATTCAGTGTCATGCAAAATATCAAAGTATTTGAGTCTTAGCAACAAAATTTGTCCTGCATTTGAACTGTTTGTTCATAAGTATAGGGCAGTTTCTGACTATTCTGGCACCCTAGCCTGTACCCTCAAATGTTGGGCCATAGATAGATTCTCCCCCAGTGCCTTTATTTCCAGGTGATATATCTGTAACAGAAACCGCAAAAGCGATTAAGTATATAAAGTCACAAGATTTAATGGTATTGTATATGCATATGTGTATGTACAACAGCCTCTTACCTCCACCCTGTACCCAGCCATGTGGCACAACTCTGTAGAAAATTGAACCCTTATAGCTTAACTCAAGATTATTCTTGGACAAGCCTGCTTCTCCAGTGCACAGGGCCTTAAAATTATTGCACGTCTTTGGACACAGGTCTGAGAACAGCTGACACAAATATGACATTTAAAAGCTCTAGACAGGGTTAATGAATGTTATAAATATTTGCTTCTACAGTAGCTTGCCTCACCTAGAGAGAGAAGATCTCCTTACCTCAAAAAGCAGTCTTCCAACTGCCTCGCCACCGCATTCGATATCCATATAAACAAAAATATGCTGTGGTGGTGAAAGAGAGAAAGGATCTTGTACACCTTTGAGGTATGGTTTCAAAACATGACTAGTCAAATAGGTTTCAACAATTGTTATTCATTCATTGGATTAGTTCACCCAAATCACCATTCACTTCCACTGCATCTTCTCTCTCTCTCTTCTTTTTTTTTTTTTTCATATAATAGGAAGAAAAAGGTGACTGAAGCTATAATGCCTAACATTTCTTTTTGTGTTCCATGGAAGACAGAAAGTCATACGAGTTTGGAACAACATATGGGTAAATAAATGATGACAGAACCCCTCCTTTAAATAATATTCTGAGTATTCTGATGTCAATTATGCTCAATCAACGGCATTTGTGGCAAAATGCCAAAATTCTGGTACCTATTCACTTGTATTGTGGGACCTACAGCCCTTAAATATTCTTCTAAAAAAATTCGTTTATGTTCTGCAGAAGAAAGAAAGCCATTCACATCTGGGATGGAATGAGGGTCAGTAGTTGATTTTCATTTTTGGGTGCACTATTCCTTTAAGCTTCGGTTTCACTCTCTTGTTTGGATTATATTTACCCCGGTGCGGCGCAGGTTTTTGGAGTAATACTCATCAGCCAGTGCAATAAACAGCGCTTGTGGTCGATGGAAGGAAAACTTCCACTCTCGCTCAGCCCAGCTGGACAGCTTCCTCTCATCACCGAGCAACTGACCGTTAACAAAGCACATAAGACAGCCTGTGTACTGCCAAACCTCTCCTTTCAGCTCCTTGAAAGTTGACGTAGGTATTTAATCTCTTTGGACAATCAAGCCATGATGAAAACAATAAAAGATTACGTAGTAGATGGGCACCTTACCCTTTTTTTATTCGATAAATACACATGCCAGTCGCATTCTAGCAGAGGACGAATAGCTGGATCATCAAAAGAACCCGGGAATTTATTTTTCAATCCCTATAAGTGGAGACATTAGATTTGGTGATCATGTTTGCACAGTTCACAACGTGTAATAGGCTACATGCAAAGTTGTCAGAAATATTTTACCTCCACAATGCTTTTGGCTACTTGAAAATTATGTTTGTTCATCAGACCGACTATCTCTAAATGTAAAGCGGGTTCCATGTTGATGTGTTGTGAGCGTCCCGTTCCCAAGGTAACCGAGCTAAGGCGCATTACGATGACGCACAGTTCAGTAAAAGTCCATTTTTGTGTTTATGGGTTTCTTCAACTTCGGGCGCTTTCAATGTTCCACTAATTTTTATTAAAACGAACAGATTTCAAACTTTTCTTTCTGTGGAGACTTTGTATCAGGTTTTCACAATTTATATTTGGTTAATTTCAATTCATTTTACGTAGCCTCGTCCCAGGCAGAGACTTTCAATATTAAACTAGGAAAATCCATTGTAAAAATACAATATATTACATATTTGCAAAGAGTTAAATAATCGTAAACAATTTCAATATGTTTTGTGTGAAATCGATTTCTATTTTTCTTTTTTAAATTACAGCTATCCCACAGTTTTGCCGTCATAATCACCATGTCACAGTCATGTGTGTTTTGTTCATGTTTTCATGTCTTTTTTAATAATTCAATAAAAAAAAAAGACATGACTGTGACATACCACAATTCTGCCAAAAATAAAAATAATAATAATTGTATACTTGTCAACAAGTGCAAGTGCTTGCTTGAGATGAATATATGATATGTGTGGTCTGGAGAAAAAAATAAATCAAGCTAAATAAAATTGGTCAGCAAAATACTTTTATTGGTGGTCATTTCCAATTAAGTTGTAATTTTACCAACTTGTGCAAAAAGTGTGAAAATAGGATTTAATTGTGTGTATTTAGAATACATAAAATGTTAGCTTTGAAATCATTTAAAAAGAAAAAAGAATTTGTTTAAATGTAATTTAAATTACTGTAATTGTCACCATGGAATTCTATTTAACACAAGAGAAAACAAACAGAAATCGAGATGTGGTGGAAATGTGTGGTGGGGTTTTTCAAGAATTTCAGAAATAAATACAAAAACTACATAAATCTCCTGTGATGCATGTACATACACTGTTAGACATTTAATGAGACGGTACTCTCTTGAAGTTCACAGTGCCAGAATGTGAAGAAACACTACATTTTACATTTACATTTATTTATTTGGCAGATGCTTTTATCCAAAGCTACTTACAAAATGAGGAAGGAAACAACATATAAGCGATTCATCTTAAAGAGACAGTAACATAATATTTTTTTAAATTGCATTAGAAAAGTACCAGCCAATACTGAGATTAGGTGGCAACAAGAATTATTATTATTTTATATTCTCAATTAAAAAAAAAAAAACCTGTATGCTTAAATGATGGGTCCCAGTGATGTTGTGTATATAGAGAAGAGATTTATATATAAAGGAATATAAACACCCTTATACAGTATATAAACCGAAAGATGTCAGTAAAATTCACACTAAACTTTCAAGACAGTAATACTTAACAAAAAAAAAAACTGTTAAAATGTATTTATTGAGATCATTCACACATTGAATTGTCAATTGAACAGAACAATAAAATAATAATGTTTATATACTTGCATATTTTACTGATTTAATGTCAACCAAAACTGATCTTGAAATACTGTGATGTGTCGCACTGCTGACTCAAGGTTTTTATCATTAAAAGTTGCTCTCTACCTGCCCCCAAGCTGTATCAGGCCTGAGGTTGTTTTGGTGGACTTTTCCAGAGCCAGAAACCTGTCCAGCTTTAGTGTAAAATCAGGGGGCACATTGTGAGGAGATTGGTGCCTCCCCATAATGGTACCCAGGTATGAGAGAAGCTCACAGCCTTCCTCAAAATGTTTAAGTTTCTTTTTGTACTTTTGACGGATATAGTCCGGGCTCTTGGCGTTGAATGCTGTGAAAGTGGGGGGTAGTGAGTTAGATTAGGTGTCTGAAAATACTTTGTCTTTATTTTACATCTTAGATGTAAAATAAATCCTACTTAGATCTTACTTTGAATGATTTAATGTCTTACACAAATTTCTAACCACATTTTGGGGTTAGTTTTATTTATGTATTTATTTAAAAAAAAAAAAACATCACACTGCAATCTATTCAAAGAGAAGTCAAAAGAAAAACATCAATCACCTTTCAGATGAAAGGTCAGGTACAATATAGCAGATCTTTTCACACTGAGAAATGGGAACTTTGGCCTTAGGTTACCAACTGCAGTCATAGCTTTGATGATGGGTACTGCCAGACCCTACAAAAACAGATTAATGAAATTAATGTCACAAAACCTTATTCATGACATCAGTCCTATAATTTCTAACAAATATATTGAGTTAATTATAATCTTATGACTTGCATAAAACACGACATTACCATAATCAGACCATTTAAATTGTTAACTGCGATGTACAGATAATTAAAACTGCAGATTGACAGACTGTGAGTATGTGTTTTGGTGCCCTCTCACTTGTTCCAAATAGCCCAGGTTTGGTAAAGAGTTTAGCAAAATTGGCTGTTCCATGGGAGGTAGTTTATGTGGAAGTTTCTGGTCCCAGTAAGTCTCCGGTGACCTGCAAACAGTTGTGAATTTTTTGTGTTTCAAGTTGTATTATACATAAGGAATAACTGACGATGGACCGTTGAATTATTGAAAAACAATGCACACTCGAGGTGGTAATGCAGTCAAGACGCACAGTGGAGTAGCAGTTACACTTCAGTTGTGCATCATTTTTCAATAATTCAATGGGCCTGAGTCAATTATTACACTAAAACCAAAGTTACCACACCTTAAGACATTGTTCAGGGTTTTATCGCAAAGCGTTTTCTGTTTTTTGTCCCTAAAACGTTCTTGTGAGAGGAACTATTTTCTTCCACCACGGATTCAGCGTCTATCTTTAATATAGCTCAAGACTTCATTGCTAGTTTGAAAATGTCACTTTAGATCTAGCAACAGAAGATGCACTGCCTTTCAGCACTGGAGTACCAAGGTAGTAAATGTGCATGTGTGTGTGTGTGTGTGTGTGTGTGTGTGTGAGAGAGAGAAATAGAGAGATTGCACGTGGAATTACCTGTGTTTGAAATGGCTATCATTAGGAATAACATCGCTTCAAACTGCCAAGATGTACGTTTAAGCATACTTCTCAGCAGCAGCGAAAGTTGCCATTCTTGCATATAGATTTTCTATTGCTAAACAACTGTTAACAATCCCACTGGAGTCATGGTGGTGTGCTGACTTTACTCCAGAGTTTGCGTGAAAGCGAAAGAGAGGGGAAGCGCGACAGTGCTTTAAACTATAGCTATGGGAGGCTTATTAGAGTGAAATTCACACAACATATCCCAATATACACAGATGGATCTAAATCTGGAAGGTATCTGAAATCTGGAAATGGCAGTAGCTTTTGCAGCAAATCAACTGTGTCAGGGTATACGCATCCCTGACCAAAGTTCAGTTTTTACTGCAGAGGCAAATGCACTGACGTTCATTGAGACAAATAATAAATTTTTTTAATAATAACTGATTCAAAATCATGTCTCGAAGCATTGGAATCTATAAAAACCGATCACCCAACAATCGTGAAGATTTTAATCAAATTGTCACTCAGGAATCTCTGATACTGAACAAGCAGACAGAGCTGCCAGAGAACCATTAACTACAGAACCAGTAAAATGCTCTATACCTTTCACAGATCTGAAACCAACATTAAATGTATACATTTAAAACAAATGGAAGTCGGAATGGGATCAGCGTTTAAACAACAAATTATGTGAAATAAATCTTGTTGTTGGGACATGATATGTATTGCCTTTTAATAATAGCTGGGATCAGGTCATTTACACACAATGCCGAATAGAACATACAAGATTCGCACACAAATTTCAGGAGAAAATTCACCAAAGTGTTCATCTTGTCAGAATCCACAATCCATTAAACATATTTTACTGGACTGTAATGCTTCTTCACATTTGAAAAGGTTTTTAACTAAGTGAATCCAAATTTAGTTTTAAGGTTTTTAGAAAAAATAAATCTTAAAACACCTTATTTAGTTCTATTCTTGAATAACTAAACTTGGCTCTTGCCATGAATATAGCCATAGAAGCTGGCATGGTGTCAAAAAAAGATTAGAGCAAAATACATTGATACATTAAAAGTTGCACATATTAAAATTTATTTTGGATAATATAGAAACTTCTTTATTGATCAAGTCGTGACATGTGTAATGGTAGCCAGCTGATACGTGATAGCTGTGAGGTATGTAAACCTTAAGAGTTGCACCAGCGACCGAAGCTAGAGGCCATGTCTTTTATAGCCTCCTTGCTAGCAGGTCTGGCTGCCATGCCGGGGATCACTGGTTCCAGTAGGACTGATGACACATGCATGCGTGTGCAAGTATGGGTGAGACGAGAGAGAGATATTTTTCTCGTTCTTAACCGATTTATTTTAACCAATGTCTTTTTTTTATGGTTAGTTTGCTGTGGTAGCCTGTATGGCTCTTTGAAATTACTGAAATAATTTGGTCTAGTGACATGGAGCCGTTATGTGGTAAAGACCTGGAGCTACTTCATAGCTGCGTGTTTACCAGAAAATAATTGCACACCTTAGAACGTCTGTCAACCAATCAGAATCAAGCATTCAACATACACATGGTATAATGTATTATAACTTGGCAATGGAGAGATGCCACTCACCGAAGAAATCGCTCTTGCTTTTTCGCATCCTCAAAGATATAGATCCTATTTCGGTACTCAACAGCATACTCCATGTTTCCACGTACCAAGGCTTCATATCTACAGAAGCAAAGAAAATCTTGGTAGATCTGCACTATGGATATTCATTTACATTCACTTGCAGCTTGAAAGTTCTCTCTTTTTAGCAGAACATAAGCATGTGCTTTGATCCTGAAGGAAACCACTGTATCACCAATTTCTTTGCCTAATTGCACGTTGTGGTTGTAGCCTTCTGTGACATGCAGAAGACATTTGACTGGTTTGACTGACTGACAGGTTTCTTACTTTGTGATAATATTCTGTTTTATATGGCTTATTACAGAAAAGAGCCAAAAGTGATAATTGTTTTCCCCCTTCTGTTTTACCCCAATGTTGGTTATCAAAGCATTATAAAGTTGAAAATCATGGTCTGTGTATACACTCTCTGGGGACGCACCAAGGTAAAAAAAAAAAAAAAACTAAATTGGCCACATAAGGTGCAAGAGACAACAATTTAAGCTATTAATTTAATTTACAAGGCCACATGTATATTCTTAATATTTTGGGGGTATATTTAATATTAAAAATACATTTATTGAAAATATGTTATTTGTAATTTATGTAGGATACTGTATAATTGATCATTCAGATCATTCAATTATACAATTATTAAGAAATGTACTGATAATTCCCATTCCCATATGCTGACATTTGTTTATTGCTTAGTTTTGCTTCATTTGGCTAAGACAAGTTCCTTTTTTTGAGCTTTTTTTCCAGACCAGGTCCCAGATGAGATCTGGCAAAACTGCAACTGATATATCACCCACCATTGGCACAGTATCCTGTTATTTAAAAAAAGAAAGTTATTAACCATTCTTTTATTTCCTTTTAACCGGTTACCATTTGGAAAAGAGGCTAGGGAATGCCTGAACTAGCACAAAAAAAATACTACTTTTGTTCAGAACGAACTGAAATGAAAAACCCTGATTGAAATTATAAGCCAGTTTTGTGCTGGCTGTACCTGTGTTGGCCATCCAGGTAAGTGACAGGGCAAAATCCCTTCATCTCCACCTGTTGTGGGAACCGGCTCTTCACTTGGCCTGCATTCAACTTATGAGGAAGAAGTGAAGGAGGGGGTAGCTTGTAGGGGCAGCCTGGAACCACAAACTGGTCTGGGGACTCTAAAAATCTCTGTCAAGTAACAAAGAAAGAGAGGTAATGAGTTTAATTGAAGTGAAGCTTGACAGTAACAATAACATCACAACAACAGAGTATTAACAAATTAAAAAAGTGATAGTGCAGGACCATAAACACTTTACCTCTAGGAACTCTTTGCTGGCCATTTTGTAGAAGTGACCCCTGAACTCTGCGGCAAATTCCAGTGAGGTGTTATGGGAGCAGTCCACCAGATGCCGATGGAGAGCCAAGCTAACTGGGCAGTGTTCTCCAAACTCACCCAGCCGAGACTGCAGCTCTCGTGGGGTAATGCACAGTCTGTATATACAGGTTGCCTGGCCTGCCATGAACACAGAAAGCTGTCATAGAACTGAAAATATTGATGTTAGGTAAGTCCAATTTTCATCCCTGATCACAAAAGACGACATAATTTGTATATGTATTTATATTACAGTCCCACACACTATGGGCGTTCTCCACCAACTGGGATGCCATGAAACCACCTGATTGAAGGATTTTTCATGTATGCTGGAGAATTTAATATTTAGGCATTATTTATACTTGTCTACAAAACTAAATTCAAGCATTTAACAATAAGTACAGTCAAGTATAGTCATAAATACAGTCAAGTGTGTCCAAACTGTATAGGAGTGTATATACTAGTAGGGCTTTTCTTGTTTGACTAAGCATCATTTGCATGATCTCACCTTTGTGAATCCTTTCCAAGTAAGAACGGATGTGTCTCATGCCTATGCGAACCTCATCTAAAACTCGTTCCCACACCCACCATTTGCTCCTGTGAGCATCAATGGGAGTCCAGTTGTGATACTGCTGCTGAAAGTGTAGCCTGATAGCTTCAACCTCCCGTCTGAAGCAAGAGTTGCGGATGTTTAGGATCTGGGGGCTATCATGCATTGGGTATGGCCTGTTGGAGAGATTGGTCAAAATTCTTCCTAAAATCTTAACGATTTCATGAAATTTAAATGATATGTCAGCATTCTAGCTGAATTTTAGATGCAGCCTGTCAACTAGCCCTGTGTTTTTAAACTTTTTTTGCTTCAGGGTCCACATTTTACACTGGAGATAATGAGGCAACCCAACACAGAACTTGTTTATAATACACAAGTAAATCAAATATTGAATATATGTATAAATGTTAGTTTATTAACTTTACCATGAAGAACTTTTGAGAAACTAATTTAGCTAGCAGCTGCCTATTTGAATTTATTTATTTGTGCCAAAATACTTTCAAGTTTTATTCATGACCCACCATTTGAGAAACGCTGCTAAATATCCAAAACTAATGATAATGAAATTTGTAGCAATATGATAGTATGGTACACTGTTGTTTTTAATGAATTATAATTTTGTAACTTTGTGTTTGTGCTGGTTGAACCTCTTGTTTTTCCCCCTTTCTCCCAGGCCTCTCCTCAGCACCTCTGATGTGTCCAGCTGCAGTTCAATCACTAGCATAGGAATAATGCTGCAGGATTTCATTAATTCAGCCTGATGCTTGGTCATAGGGAAGCCATCCAATACAAACCTAAAATAATAAATTAAACATTCACAATGACACATACATTTACGGACACAACACATTCTGCTAACTGAACTTTTTAGGCTGTCTTTTGTTTATTTGTCTTGTGTATTTCTTTGATTATGCATGGTCCTCCTCACCCACGAGTACTGCAAATCAGACTCATTACTGCCACCTCCAGGCACTGGATGGCCAGTTCATCAGGTACGGTCAGGCCCTGGTTCAAATGCTTCTGCATCTGATGAGCCAAATCAGTTTTGGCCTGGTTGTTGAGTACCATTCGTACTGCATTTCCAATAGAGAGGCGAGCTAGACCATACTCCCTTGCAAACATCTGTGCCACTGAGTGCACACACACACACACACACACACACACAAATAAAAGACCATCTTAAAAAACACTCACTTATAAGCTATTATACAGTACAGTGCAGAAGTCCTAGGCACATAAATGTTTCACAAAAGCATTTTTGTCTTAAGATGGTTATTTTTATCTTCAGCTTTAGTGTATCAATAGGAAATATAAATGTTAGACTCCCAAACATTACTTTTGCAAAAATAAACCATTAGAATAGAAGA